>NW_007163691.1:0-733 GCF_000164805.1 Carlito syrichta
TAGTGATTGGACTTTAACCAAAACTAAATCTTTTTCTAGTACATTAATACATGGCTACGTGTAAAATTTCCTATTGTTATATAGAAGCAAAACAGCACTGTTGGGAAAATTTTGGTATACTTAAAATTGGCCTACAGGAACAGGAACTAAAGTCATAATCTGAGAAAAGGAAGATTAAACAAAACTTAAAAGTTTTCTATGAATGCTTATTAGTGTTTACATTTTTTCGATGGAAATTGTATCGTCTTAAATGTATGTTTTATACAAACAAGTCTATTCTAAAAATCAAATAGTAGCTGTCACACTCTTGGATAATGGGCTGCACGGTTACCATGACAATGACCTCGGGCTGAAGCAAACAGAGTTCTGGCATGTAACAAAACTAGAAAAACGTCCTGCCTGGCTAGGGGCAGGGCAATAAAACTATTATGATAATTTAGTTTCTAATCTTAATCCTAGGAGAAACTGCCTTTGGGAACAAGAGCTGACTAACCAGTCTACAAGGAAATAGAAGTTAAAAAAATCTAGAAAGAAGTACAACTTAGAAGGGACAAGGTCATATAAAATAATTCTACTGTGCAACTTTCCATCAGGTGTATAGAGATTTATTTATAAATTTTACTGCCATGTATGCTCATTAGTCACTAATCACATGCCAATATTATAGGTATAACTGATATCCTATGTCAGAGGTGATCTTCCAGATGGGCCTTTACAGGCCTCAGCCATGTAG
>NW_007163692.1:0-924 GCF_000164805.1 Carlito syrichta
CCTGGGAAAATGCACCAATATGCAATGTCTAAAGAAGCACATCTCCCCATGAGCCTCAGTTTGTTTCTAATTCTCCACATGCTGGTTTAGTCAGAAATGTCTCCAACTGACTAAACATGAAGGAAATTTGGGTGTGCTGGAAAAGCCAGCCTGCCCTGGCTTACACTGCCTTTGATATTGTACAAGCTCCACTGGAAAAGGTTAGAGCCAATCTATTACTTGGTGAGTAGATCCGTCATGTCACACAACCTGGTCAGAAATGTATTTTTAAACCAAACTCCCTTTTGGTACTTATTTGGATTAAAATAAAGCTTTGACTGTAAGATTTAAAGTCAGGTGTTTTTTTTTTTGTTTGTTAAAATCAAGCCATAATTCTAACCTGCAAAGAAAGCAATTCAGCACAGGGAGCAACAGAATGAACAGAGGCAATGAGAAGGCACCAGATTGTTATGAATGGGATGCGACTCACGTGCTCAGGAAGGATGGATTTGAACAGTGCATGTAAACAATCCTAGCTATGGGGGAAAGATTCCTTCACATTTATCTTTTTCTCTCAAAGCCAAGATAGAATTTGCTAGTTCGTTTTTGTTTTTGTTTTTTTCTATTAGCTCTGAAGTCTTTAAAAAAATTATACCCTACTCTCGTTTTGCAACAACTTTCTTTCCTATTTACTCCAACTGAATGAGAAGAGGATCATGGCTCTGCATTTCAAAACTCCATTTCAAAAACCAAGCATTCCAAGAATTATGCCACTCCTGTTCTTCAGTTTTACTTTGTAAGCTTTTGTTGTTGTTGTTGGCATTAAAACAAGCTAAGCTGCATTTTTGCCTTCACTCCTTTATACCTTTAGCCCAAAATGCAAGGTCAAAAGGCAGTATTTAAATAATCATCCCACACAGTTTATTTTTGGTCTCTCTTCCTTGA
>NW_007163693.1:0-1543 GCF_000164805.1 Carlito syrichta
TTCTACAATAAACCAAAAAATCAGCCGGGCGTGGTAGCACGTGCCCGTAATTCTGGCTACTCGGAAGGCTGAGGTGGAAGGATCGCCGGAGCCCAGCAGGTCGAGGCTGCGGTGGCCGGGAGCAGCCACTGCACTCCAGTCTGGGTGACCGAGTGAGACTCCAACTCAAAAAATAAAAAATAACACTGATTCTCGATTGTGTTTTCTTCATATGCATCATTATATTTTGTTATGGCATTTATTCTAATTATTTTTAACTGGTGTTCATCTTTCTTGATGAACTGGTGTTCATCAATGTTCTCTCCATTTCTTTCTGATTGGGAGGGCTCACTTTTCTAGTTAGTCTGTTTTCATAGTCTCTCCCTTCCTTCCTCATTTCCTCCTTCTTCCCCTCCTTCCTTTCATCTTTCCTTGTTTCCACATTAGTGGATCTTCATGTGTTCTCCCCTCCCTCTCCAAAGTCCCATTGAAGTATAGCTTACAGAAAGTAGACCTGCATTTGTTTGGCCTACAGCCCTATATCTCATTGTTCTAATCAAAGTAATGCACATATTCATACATATGTAATATGAATAAGTATACGTATATATGAGTGCATATAAAAGCGTTTGTAAATGCTACACTGCCATGAGTAGCATTTGCATGTAACATACACATGTCAACTTGTGACACTAGGATGATGCTGTTGAGACTAGTAATTTCCAATAGGTGGACCTAATCCTCTAGTCGTTTCCATGAGGAGTGGCTTGGGGATGCTCTGCCATCCTCATCGAGTGATGGGACGTTGGCATCTTGTCTCACGTCTCTAACAGCCAAGCCGTGGCTTTCCCAGCCAAGGAGAGGGACTTCCCTGAGCCTGTGCTGGGACTGGAGCACCTTCAGGCTAAGGCTTTGCTGCTGAGACTCCTTGAAGTAACCCTGTGGAGACCCCCATCAGTGCCCATAAGTGATTTCCTTAAGGGCCTTGGGAGGTTGCCACCTTTGCTGCCAGTGCGTTATTTTATTCACTTAGAGATCGGTATTTAATTTTCTAACTCTAATTAGCTAGAATTTTGAGTACAGATTTCATTTTGGCTGAGTTTGAAGGATTTCTGAAAGGAAATATCAACCTCTTACCGCAGTTTCTGTTACTCTTTCTAGCAGGGTGGAAGATGCAAACCTAAATAGGTAAAGATGTTAGGGAATGTCTCAGTAGGGGCAGCTATTGCAGTCGAGGAAGCCATGGACAAGCTGTCATCCTCCGGGGACCTTCGAGGTGCAGGGTGTGGGTAGGGTTCCATCTAAGTGTGGACATGAGGTCAGCGGGAGTTGCTGCCCACGTCAGGCCAGGCCTCTTGAGCAAGGAGTCGAGCTATTGCTTGAAGCTGTGGAGAATGCATTCTAAGGACTAACTGAATGGGCCTTTTGGCTAGACAGGTAGGGAATAATATCACATTTTTAAAATGTCCCTTGAGGTTATATTGATGTATTTACGGATTTTCCTTTTTTTTTTTTTGAGTGGGAGTCTCACTCTCTCACTCTGTCGCCCAGACTGGAGTGCAGT
>NW_007163694.1:0-1219 GCF_000164805.1 Carlito syrichta
AGAATAGAAAAGGGAGGAAAGAGCAGAGGGTAGAAAAGAATGGTAAGGGCGTGGTTTTGAAACTGTTTATTTTTTCTTGTGCAATTTTGAGTGAGTGTGACAGAGGGAGAGACATTTTGGAGGGGCAGCTGAAAGTAGTAACAGAGAGAAAATCTACTTTTAGATGTTTTGGTGATTGTAGAGGCGTATTTTTCCTTCCATTAATAGGCTTTGGGAGAGACATCCTTAAAGGCTAAAGGATTCTTAATTACTTTTAGCCAAATATGTTTCTTTGAAAGTAACACCACACAGAGACTAGTCTATATAGAACACCACTTATATATTAGGGTTAGTCACAGACTCATCCACTCTGGGCTGTCAGGAATTAAATGGAACTAGAAACTGGTCCTTATTCTCCTCTGTCTACATGCCAGATACATCCTTGTCTGCCTTCTCAAGTGTGCAGATTTATTGTGGGTTTAAGACCCTGTGAAAACAAGAAACACACCCACACTTCTCCAGAAAAAAAAATAATAATTCTTAAAAACTCATTTAGGATGAAAGGCAATAAAAAAAAAAAAAAGAACTCGTTGGGAAGCCACAGAGTCACTTTGCAGGGGACACCATGCAGTAGAATTCGTAGCTCCTTGCTGGCTATGTAAACCTGAACTCTTTTAAGGCTTCCTAATCCTTGGTCTCTTCATACTAAAACGGGCACACTACTGCCATCCTCAAGGTGCTAATAGAATGTAAAATGGGAACTATTTTGCCAGTATGAGACTGGCATTTCCAAGGACAGGAACAACTAAGCGGAATTCCCAGAAGAGGTGGTATTTAGGATGGGACTTGGAGAAGAGATAAAACTGAGAACAACAGAGATAGCAAATAAAGGCATTAAGTTCCCCTCAAAGCACAACACTATTTATGAAACTTCATATATTAATCTTTTAGATGGGTCTTAAGTAAATTGAGATAAGTGATTGTGTTTTCTTCAGAATGAAAGGCAAAAATAACAACTTACCTTCATTATCATTCAATACACCAGGGATCACCATGAAAAGAACTTGCAGTTCACTAATGTTCAATATATAAATTCAATACATAGCTACCTAAATATTCATGGAATATATATAGTTATACATATAGAGAGATTATATATAGTTACACATATAGAATGTGTATATTATATATATACAAGGGGGAGGCCTCCCCCCCAAAAATGGAATTATCTTTTGGAGGG
>NW_007163695.1:0-1226 GCF_000164805.1 Carlito syrichta
GTTTCACCAATCACAAAAGTATAGACAAACACAGAGTTAAAAATCTATACAAAACAACCACAAACCTAAAAAGTAAAGCAGTCTCTTGACAACTATATGACAAGAATAAACCCACATATATCAATAATTAATTTAATTGAGAACAGATTGAGCACACCACTCAAAGGCATAGAGTGGAAAATTGGATAAAGAAACATGGTCCATCTTTCTGCTCACTTCAGGAAACCTATCTCACTGGAAATGACACCCACAGGTAAAGGGCTGGAGAAAGATCTTCCAGGCAAATGGAAAACAAAAAAGATCAGGAGTAGCTATTCTTATTTTAGACAAAACAGATTTTAAAACAAAAATTTAAAGAGGCACTGCATAATGAAATAAGGTTCAATCCATCAGCAGGAAATATTCATCTTGAGTATATATGCAGCAAACATAGGAACATACAGACTATTGCTAATTAAACTAGGAGGGGACATAGAAAGTCACACAATTATAACTGACGACTTTAGCACCTCACTATCAGCCTTAGACAGATTAATGAGGCAAAAAACTAATGAGGAAATCTAGAACTTTGACACTTGACCAATTGAACCTAATAGACATCCATGGAACACTTCACCTAACAACCAAAGAATATAGTTTCTGTTCATTGACACATGGAACATACTCCAAGATTGATCACATACTCAGGCATAAATCAAGTGTGAACAGATTTTAAAAGGTCAAAATTATATCAAACACCATTTTTGACCACAGTGGAATACAGATAGATATCACCAACAGGAACCCTCCAAAATATAGGAATACATGGAAATTGAACAACAGACTTCTGCATTATTTTGGGGTTAACACAGAAATTAAGATAGAAATAAAAAGATTCCTGGAAAAAATAAAGCCAAAGACACAATACATCAAAACCTCTTGGATATAGTTAACATGGTACTGAGAAAGAAGTCTATAACTTTGCATATACATATCAAGAAAATAATGGGATCTCAAGTAATCTATCTAATGTCATACTTAAGGGAGCTGAAAAGACAAGAGCAATCTAATCCTGGAACTAGTACAAAATTGAAATTATTAAAATAGAGTTATAGTTGAATGAAATAGAATCTAAATAAATTCACAGAAAGGATCAACAAGACATACAACTGGTTCTTTGAAAGAATATATAAGTTTGACAGACTCCTCATGAGAGAGAGAGAGAGAGAGAGAGAGAGAGAGAGAGA
>NW_007163696.1:0-719 GCF_000164805.1 Carlito syrichta
CATTCTCCAGGCAGAGATTTCCATTTCCCTACCCACCTATGAACAACCCCCATCTTGGTTCCTAAGGTAACGTCGCTAAAGAGGAGTCAAAGCCCCACCCCTACGCTGAATCAGACAAAAGCAACACCCAGGCAGCAAGCTAAAAAAAAAAACAAACCCAAACTGCAAGTAAATCTAGTTGCCTGCAATGAAAAACAAAGGGGAGAGGCCGGAGATCAGAGCTGAAGTGACTTTAGTCTGATCTCTTATTTTGACTTTAGATTTTATCATTTTGACTGTTTTGATCACTTTTGTTGTTTGCTTTCTGACTTACACAGTTTCATGATTTTATTGGTCTGTCTCTGTGTAGCTACCAGTATTCTTTAGGGAATCTTTCTTACATGTCTTTTTTCACTTCTCTCCAGCCTTGTCTCTTTCTCACCTGATAGTTGGTATGTATGTCTGTTTTCTCTCTCGCTCTTCTCTCTTTCTAACTTCCTATTGACCCCCCCTTCCTCCATTATTTTCCACTTTTATACCCCCTTTAAATCTAGGGGCCAAGCCCACATACTGCTGCATGGACAGTTTGTAAGGCAGAGGGAAGTACGTTCCAGTGTGCTCATACACCTGTTAGTGGATGCTAGAATCAGCATACACATTCTGAACCACAGCTTCCCTCTCAATTAAACCTCAAAACTGAAAAAGTACAGCCCACAGCCCACACTCCAACCACAAAGTGA
>NW_007163697.1:0-47856 GCF_000164805.1 Carlito syrichta
TCCCGGTATAGCGATGCACCGTTGGGACTTCAAGGCCTGTTTTTGAAGGCGCGGATGAGCCTCTGACTTTCCCGCTGACTCCTTGGAACCCAGGCCTCGGATGGGCCTTAGTCATGATTTTCTCCTGGGTGTAAGAGTAGGAGGCAGTGTTCATGGTGATGGGGGCGATGTGTGAGAAGGGGGTGTTCTCCAGTGGCCCACCTGTTCTCCATCGGCCTTCCATCCAGGGACTAGTCACCGGTAGGCCCCGCCTTTCACCTCACAGGCACGCGCGAGCTCCTAGGTGGGATGGCCGGAGATTTCGGCAAGTCGGAATGCCAGAAAAAGACGGGGACAATCCTCGTGGGGACAGCTGTGCTTGGGCAGATTGGGGCATCATTCAGTAGTGGTGGGCTTCTCCTGGATTGGTGTGAATCACTGGGCGTCTGCCACAGAGTATCTGCGGAATCGGCTGGTAGTCTTTTGTCACTCAAACCGGTTCACGGGGCCATGCTTCACTTCGGATGTGTGACGGCAGAGTCCTTGGTCCCAAGCTGAACAAATGGGCCCTTAGGCGCAGTCTCAGTGGGCAGCCCCCGAGCGGGTGTGCATGTGAACCTCTATCTCCTGTCTTTCTTCTTTGCTTTTTCCAGGAAGTTTCAAACTTGAAAGTGTGTCAAGGAAATACGCGCTTCACATCCTGAGCCCCTTCTCTGAGGCGTAGTGGACTTTGGTTATATTGCTGGAGGTCTGCTTCCAGCCTGAGCAGCCACTCCCAATCCCAGTGGACGTGCAGCGAAGAAGGCTTCAGTTGGGGATGGCTTTGTGTCCCCTAGCTGTGAATCCGTTGAAGGCTGTACTTCGTCTTTGTACATGGAATGATCGCCTGCTTGAGCTGTCTTGAGGAATTGGCCTTCCTTCCGTGGTAAAATTCTATGAATAAGTTGGGTTACAAGCAGTTGACTGAGAAATGGTGAAGGTCCCCGGTAGCTCTCTGAGTCTCTGTTTGCAGGAAGTGCTCCGGGAGGTTACGGAGGGGTGTTGATTTTCGCCATAAGAATAGTAGTTGTTCACAATAGCTGTTTATCTGCCAGTGGCCAGGAAGTTACTGCAGGCAGGCCCTGTGGGGTCTGTGTACCAGGTGGACAGGGGGTGGTGCTTCTGGTCTGGGCGATGTGATCTTGGAAGGCGGGATGTCTTTTTTCTCAGGCCCCCAGGTCGACATAGACAGTGAGTTGACTCCTTAGGTTGAGATCATGCAGGCTGATAGGTGTGGTTCTAAAGTGTCCAGTCCAAGTTGTTTTTCAACAGGCTCTTCGGGGAACGTTGAAGAAGTTGGTGCAGGAGGTCTGTGACCTTCACAAATGTGTCCAACTAGGGTGGCCACTGAACCTATAGCAGATTCCAAGAGTGACAGCCGGGCCATGGTGGTGCCGAGGGTGCCTGTTTTGGTGACAGGTGTGCCTGTTTTGGGGACAGGTTTTGGTGACAGAGTGGGCGAAGTCAGTACCTTGTCAGGCTTCATTAATCTCCTGGGAGTAGGGGTGTGTGCACCCAGCAGACCTGGGCCTTCATTCCGAAGGGGAGGCTTTTTGGCGAGTAACACTTGCCTGGCTCCTCATGGTCGCAGGGACAGAGGCGAAGTCGTGTAACAAAAAGTCATCCTCTGGCGCGGTAGTCCTCCGGGGGATTGGGCCTGGGTATCGTCGGCTAAGAATGGGCCTTGGTGTTTTGCGAACACACGTGCAATTGAGGGTAGGAAATACTAACCCCCAGTCACACCCAGGCTTTTGGTGCCCGGGCTTTGACGTTAGAAGCCCACTCACATGACACAGGTGTCCGTAGATTTGCTATGCGAACCTATAATGGTGGGCTTCTCCATCCTGGAGGCCAGGGGGAAAGCAGACCTGCCAGTGGGCCCTTGGAACAACATGACGTTGAAGTGGGGAGCGGTGTCCTAGGCTCCATTTCTGAAACCTCCTATGATTTGCTTCTGCTTCTCAGGGGGAGTTGCAGTGGTTTGCCGGCCGCCTGCCGGGATGGCAGATGTCCATTTCTTCGGAGGGTCAGAGCTTCTGCAGATCCTGGAATCATTGTGTCCTGCTGTGCTCCCCGTCCTGGTGGATGTCTCCAAATGGTAAGCATTCTTTTGCCCTGGTCCTGTCGTGTTTGAGGAATGTGCAGATCCCCCGAAAGCCGTATCTCGGCAGGCCGCTAATGGTGTGCCATCTTCCCCTTGTAGCTTGGAGAGTGGAGTCCTGGAGCTCGGTGATGCGTCCCTGGCTTGTGCGGGGTGCTGGTGGCATTTCAGGTCATCCCGTTGCCCACTGCCCATCAGTCATCCTGGGGCGTTCCGTTTTCAGGGTTTGGGCATGTGCTTGGATCGATGATGAGTTTCTCATATAAACATTCCTTGGAAAGCTGAACAAAATGAGTGAAAACTCACAACCGTCGTTCTCATCGGTACTGAGGTCCAGCACTTTGCCACTACCACGGCCTGCTGAGTGATCTTCAAGTTGAACGGGTCCCCATTCCTCCTATCTTCCAGGGCACCAGCTTGGAAAGTGTCGCAGGATACTTGCGTTAGACAAATTTCCTCAGCCCAGTGGACGTACCTGGGTGTGTGCTAGTTGATCGGCCTCCCTTTGAGGCATGACTTCTATCAGATGAGGCGTCAGTGTCGTAGACGTGAGGGAGAGTGTTTGTTGCCTGCGTAGGGTATCCTTTCAGGAGGAAGAGTGTTTCCCTTGGAGTCAGGGAGACTTAGGTTCTCTCGGCCGCTGTTTTCAAGGAGCAGGAGAGTTCTTGGTTTTTCCACCAAAGCCTAAAATGGGAGGCCTTAGACACACGTTGGGCATGATTTCTGTTGGCAGTTGGAATAGAGGGAGGTGTTTGAGGTAATGGAGAAGGAAGACCAATGGGTGATGTTTTGCTGAATGCTATCTAATAGCCCTCCAATCAGCAACCAGTCACTAGGAATCCCTACCTTGGCATGTTTACAAGTAAGAGAGAGTCCATGTTGTGAAAGCTGATGAATTGGGCCTAATTGAACAACGGATAAATGTTGGTAGATTCCTTCCAGATTCACCTACGTATGGCCGGTCCTGAGGCATGACCCGGCCGTCATGGATTTCCCGTGGATTTGTGTGTGTTTCATGTGAATTGGCCACTGAGTGTCTTCGAGGCGGAAGATAGGCCAGCATACATCTTCTCGTCACATGGGGTACTGATCACTTCCTGTGGTGAGTCCAGACTGTTTGGCCCTGGGCTTGAATCCCTTGAGGGCCAACCATGTCCACTACCGTGCCATGGCTTTGCAATGTTAATATTACAGCATGCGTGGGTATCTGTTGCTAGAATTTCTTCTTCTTCTTTTTCTTCTTTTGCTATTTGCGTTCTCTTGATACCATCGATATTGGAAGACTCAGGAAGGAAATATCCTCTTGTCTGATTCGTGTTTTCCAGTAGTTCCCGGATTCCTTGGTTTGCCTCTGGGGATTGTTCTGTTGTTTTGGCAAGGTGAGTGTCATCTGAGGGGCACACTCACGGAGAAGGCTCTAACTCAGTATTCCTCAGGGTCGTCCTTCAGTAGCTACGCTGAAGGTTTAAATTTCCTTTCGACATGAAGGCAATGGCGAGTTTCACCTGTCGCCCTGTACGAAGTTCCAGAGATGCATGGAGCCACAGAAACGTGGTGCGGCAAGCGCTGCGGTCAGGAACGGTTCCTTGGTTGGTCTTCGAATCCCTGAACCGATGTCGGTGGTTTGAAAGTGGGTTTGTGTTGCAGGTCTTGGGTTGCTACGTTTTTCACAGTGGCTTTGTGTCCTGTGAGCTTGAGGCAGTGACACAGAACGACATGTGGGCTGTCTGCGAGACGCTCTCAAATGTCCAGTGTGACTGTCTGACTAGCAGTTACAGTGTTTCGGGTTGAGCAGCCAGAGACAGTGTATTCTCGTGAAGCTGTGAATTCCGGTGTGAATCTGTATGGACACCCAGTGGACATGGATATTCCGTGGAGTTGGGAGCCCCCAAGCAGGGAATCTCTGGCTACGTTTCCCATTCCTCTGAAGTCCTTGTTGACATCCTTGTGGATGCAGGCCCTGATCTGCTTAGGTTGGCATCCTGGGAGTCAAGCCGTGATGGCCTAGACAGTGACTGGCTTTTCAGGGGTTCACAAGTTCACGTGTTTTTAGGGAACAGGCTACACACCTGTAGCCACGGCAGAGCAGTTTCCCCTTTAGCCCAAGCAGGTGGGCCCCCTCCCGTGGAAATTCAGTGTCCTGAGTGACGTAAGGAGAGGGGATTCCTGGAGACCACCGCTTATAATAGAAGTCAATGAGATGCAGACCTGAGAGTTGACACACGGGAAAGGAGCGGTGGAAGTTACAGCTTGTGTCCTTCGGCTTCTTCCTCAACCGCGCCTATGATTTGCTTGCTTCCACTTCTCAGGGTGACTTCCTGTGAAGACCTGTCATCGGCTTGGAGTTCAGATGTCCAGGTCCTCCGAGGGGCAGCATGTGCGTGGAAAACAAGCGTCGGTGTTGCCTGGGGTGCGCCTTGTGCTGGTGGATAGCACAGGATGGTAAGTGTGCTTTAGGCCTCCTGCCGACATGGTCTTGAAGATTTGTAGACCTGCAGCAATGTGTTTCTCCATGGGTCAATGATGGCACGCCGCATTCCACTCTTAGAGTGGATTGTCAGACGTAGTGCTGGGTGGTGAATGCGTGGCTTGTCCACGATGCTGGTGGTGTTTAAGGTCATCCGGCCGTGCATTTCCCAGCAGCCATCCTGGGCTTTTCCATTTCCCGGGTCTTGGCATGTGCTTGGATCGATGATGAGTATCCCAAAAAAACATTCCTTGGAAAAGCTGAACAAAATGAGTGAAAACTCACAACCGTCATCCTCATCGCAACTGAGGTCCAGCACATTGCCTCCACCAAAGCCTGCAAGAGTGAGGTCCCACTTTCCCGGTTGAACATTCCGTCCAGCACCTACCTGGGGCGCCAGCACTGGAACGTGTCCCGCAGTAGGTACTTTAGGCAAATGTCCTCAGTGCAGGAGGCATTCCTGAGGGGTGGGCGTGTTGTGCGTTGTCTGGCCTCTCGGTAAGGCGTGGCTTCTATCCAAGCAGGCATATGGATTGTAGGGGTGGGCGAGCATGCAGCTGGCCTAGCCTAGGGAATCTGTAAGGATGTCCAGTGTTCCCGGTATAGCGATGCACCGTTGGGACTTCAAGGCCTGTTTTTGAAGGCGCGGATGAGCCTCTGACTTTCCCGCTGACTCCTTGGAACCCAGGCCTCGGATGGGCCTTAGTCATGATTTTCTCCTGGGTGTAAGAGTAGGAGGCAGTGTTCATGGTGATGGGGGCGATGTGTGAGAAGGGGGTGTTCTCCAGTGGCCCACCTGTTCTCCATCGGCCTTCCATCCAGGGACTAGTCACCGGTAGGCCCCGCCTTTCACCTCACAGGCACGCGCGAGCTCCTAGGTGGGATGGCCGGAGATTTCGGCAAGTCGGAATGCCAGAAAAAGACGGGGACAATCCTCGTGGGGACAGCTGTGCTTGGGCAGATTGGGGCATCATTCAGTAGTGGTGGGCTTCTCCTGGATTGGTGTGAATCACTGGGCGTCTGCCACAGAGTATCTGCGGAATCGGCTGGTAGTCTTTTGTCACTCAAACCGGTTCACGGGGCCATGCTTCACTTCGGATGTGTGACGGCAGAGTCCTTGGTCCCAAGCTGAACAAATGGGCCCTTAGGCGCAGTCTCAGTGGGCAGCCCCCGAGCGGGTGTGCATGTGAACCTCTATCTCCTGTCTTTCTTCTTTGCTTTTTCCAGGAAGTTTCAAACTTGAAAGTGTGTCAAGGAAATACGCGCTTCACATCCTGAGCCCCTTCTCTGAGTACTTTGGTTATATAGCGGACTTTGGTTATATTGCTGGAGGTCTGCTTCCAGCCTGAGCAGCCACTCCCAATCCCAGTGGACGTGCAGCAAGGAAGGCTTCAGTTGGGGATGGCTTTGTGTCCCCTAGTTGTGAATCCATTGAAGGCTGTACTTCGTGTTTGTTCTTGGAATGATCGCCTGGTTGAGCTGTCTTGAGGAATTGGCCTTCCTTCCGTGGTAAAGTTCTATGAATAAGTTGGGTTACAAGCACTTGACTGAGCAATGGTGAAGTTCCCCTGTAGCTCTCTGAGTCTCTGTTTGCAGGAAGTGCTCCGGGAGGTTACGGAGGGGGTGTTGATTTTCGCCATAAGAATAGTAGTTGTTCACAACAGCTGTTTGTCTGCCAGTGACCAAGAACTTACTGCAGGCAGGCCCTTTGGGTTCTGTGTATCATTTGGATATGTCGTGTTGTTTTTGGTCTGGTTTTTCTTGGAAGGCGGGATGTCTTTGTTTCAAGCCCCCAGGTCGACATATACAGTGATTCAATTCTTATAGTTGAGATCATGCAGGCTGATAGGTGTGGTTCAAAAGCATCTTGTCCAAGTTGTTTTTCAACAGGCTCTTTGGGGAACGTTGAAGAAGTTGGTGCAGGAGGTTTGTGCCCTTCAGAAATGTGTCCAATTAGGGCGACCTTTGTGCCCTACAGGCAGATTCCAAGAGTGACGGTCTGGCCGTGGTGGTTCCGAGGGTGCCTGTTTTGGTGACAGGTGTGATCCTCTGGAAGAGTGGCCGAATCAGTATCTTGTCAGGTCATTAATCTCCTGGGTGTAGGAGTGTTTGCACCCAGGAGACCTGGGTCTTCATTCCGAAGTATAGGCTTTTCGGCGAGTAACACTTTCCTGGCTCCTCTTGGTCACAGGGGCAGAGGTGAAGTTGTATAACAAAAAGTCATCTTCCGGCGTGTTAGTCCTCCGGGGGGTTGTGCCTGTGTATCATCGGCTAAGAATGGGCCTTGGTGTCTTCTGAACACACGTGCAATGGAGGGTTGGAAATACTAACCCCTAGTCACACCCAGGCTTTTGCTTCCCGGGCTTTGACGTTAGAAGCCCCCTCACATGCCACAGGTGTCCATAGATTTGCTGCACGAACGTTTTATGTTGTGCTTCTCCCTCCTGGAATCCAGGGGAAAAGCAGACCTGCAAGTTAGCCCTTCGAACAACATGATGTTGAAGTGGGGACCTGTGTCCTAGGCTACATTTCTGAAGCCTGCCTGTGATTTGCTTCTCCTTCTCACGGGGAGTTTCAGTGGTTTGTCTGTCGTCTCCCAGGATGGGAGATATCTGTTTCTTTGGAGGGGCAGAGCTTCTGCAGATCCTGGAATCATTGTGCCCTCCTGTGCTCCCTATGCTGTTGGATGTTTCCAAATGGTAAGCATTCTTTTGCCCTGGTCCTGTCGTGTTTGAGGAATGTGCAGATTCTCTTAAAGCCGTATCCTGGCAGGCCACTAATGGTGTTTCATTTTCCCCTTGTAGATTTGGAGAGTGGAGTCCTCTTGCTCAGCAATGCGACCCTGGTTTCTCTGGCATGCTGGTGGCTACTTTTCCCATTCTTCTGGAGTACTTGTTGACATCCTTGTTTATGACGGCTTTGATCTGTTTAGGTTGGTGTCCTGGGAGCCAATGTCTAATGACATAGACCGGTACAGTCTTTTCAGTTGTCCAGAAATTCTCATGTTCTTTAGGGAATAAGCTACACACTTGTATGCACCGCAGAACATTTTCCCCTTTAGCTTATGCAGTGCCCCCCCTCCCACGTGTGAATTAAGTGTCCAGAATGGCAGTCATGATTTCCTCTTGGGTGTCAGTGTAGTCGGTAGTGTTCTTGGTGATTTGGAGGTAAGCATTATTTTGGATGTTCCTCTTTGGTCCTCCTGTTCTCCATCATTCTCATCCTTGAACTTGGATCCCATCATCTTCTGAACTTGGATTCCTGGAGACCACCATTTATAATGGAACTCATTGAGATGCAGTCCTGAGAGTTGCCGCACGTGAAAGGAGATTTTGAAGTTATAGCTTGTGTCCTTAGGCTCATTTCTCAACCACACCGATGATTTGCTCCCACTTCTCAGGGTAACTTTCTGTCAATACCTGTCAGCGGCTTGCAGTTCAGATGTCCAGTCTTCCACAGGGCAGCATGTCTGTGGAACCCAGGCGTCAGTGTTGCCCGAGGTCGTCCTTGTCTTGGTGGTTAGCACAGGATGGTAAGCATGCGTTAGGCCTCCTGCTGACATGGTCTTGAAGATTTGTAGACCTGTGAAATGTGTTTCTTAATGGGCAAAAATGATATCCTGCATTCCATTCTTAGAGTGGATTGTCTGACATAGTGCTGGGTGGTGAATTGTAGCTTGTCTACTATGCCGGTGGTGTTTAAGGTCATCCGGCTGTGCATTTCCCAGCAGCCATACTGGGGTATTCCATTTCCCAGGTCTTGGCATGTGCTTGGATCAATGATGAGTATCCCAAAAAAAATTCCTTGGAAAAGTTGAAGAAAATGTGTGAAAACTCTCAACCGTCATCTTCATTGCAAGTGAGGTCCAGCACTTTGCCTCCACTACAGCCTGCAAGAGTGAGGTCCATCCTTCCTGGTGTGACTTTCCTTATTGCCTCTGGGGCACCTGCAGTGGAACTTGTCCCGCAGTAGTTACTTTAGGCAAATATCCTCAGTGCAGGAGGCCTTCCTGGTTGGTGGGTATGTTTCGTGTTGACTGGCCTTTCGGTGATGTGTGGCTTCTATCGAAGCAGGCATATTGGTTTTAGGTGTAGGTAAGCATGCAAGTGACCTAGCGTATGGATGCAGGTGACCTAGCCTAGATCTGTAAGGATATCCAGTGTTTCCCATATGTTGGTGCACCATTGGGACATCAATGCCTTTTTTTAAGGCATGGATCAGCTCCTGAGTTTACCGGTAACTCCTTAGAAAGCAGGCCTTGGTTGGACTGCAGTCGTGATTTCGTCTTGGGTGTCAGAGTAGTAGGCAGTGTTCTTGGTGATTCGGAGGTAAGCATTATTAGTGGATGTTCTTCTTTGGCCGTCCTGTTCTCCATCATTCTCATCAAACTAAGGTCTAGCTTGTGTCCTCTACAGGGTATATGTGTAGAGGGCCAGGTTCCATCTGTTCACCTGGGTTGCAAGGGGTTTTTTCCAGGTTTATAGTGTGGTCCTCTTTGAATGAATGAGAATCCCTTGAGAATTCAGATTCCCATGCATATGAGATGCCTTGATTGAACGTGTTTTCTGTGACCAGATTGGGTAGTACACAGTCAGTCTGAAGGAGCAGTTGAATGGTAAGGTGGCATAGGGAAAAGAAGCTGATAGCCTGTTATTCCTCAGTAAGTTTTGTCCTGAATAACATACTTTAAGTTCTTCATCCTCTAGAGGATGAAAGGTCCTTGTGTTCAAACAGTGATCATAGTGTCACACTTTTGCAGTTTAGTAGCTCACTGGTGTCTTAGGCCAACGTGATTTGCTGCCCATGGTGATTGTTTAGTATTAGTGGCAGGCAGTCATAAAGAGCATAATGACATTGAGTTGAGAGGATTCTCATAAGCTTTCCATTTTTAAATGCATACATACAGAGAGAAAGTTAGATCTAATTGCCAGTTATGAGTATTGAACATGAAAATGGGAGAGAGCTGTGTGCATGTACTTGATTGCCTTAAATTGCAATCACTGAGGGATGTTTCTGAGTCTGTTCTGGGTGACATATTCTGACTGTGGGAAATGACACATCAATTTTGGGTTGCTGGGAATGTTATGTGATTCTGTGAACATATATGAAGGCATTTCATCAGATTGCTTTGTTTCCTAACAGTCTGGGTTCCATTCCCTAGATGGGATAATTGCCTCCAGGGACCATTGAGTGAAAATTGACACAAAGTTGACACCTGAGTAGGGTTGTATATTTTGTGGCAAATATTCCTTGCTCCCTTTCCTGTTAGTTTACAAAGGGAGGTTATTCTCAAGGGAGCCCAAATTCATTTGCCTAGGTCCCTTACCTAGACTTTGATGCAGCTGGGATAGATGGTAGATACCCATTGGTGTAACAGCTATGAAGAAATCTATCCATGTAAGGTCTCTATCTAGATTAATCTCAGAGTCACCTGAGATACAGTCATCTTTTAAGTTCCTCCTTTCATTACTGGTGAAGAAAGTATTTGTATTTCAGAGAGGTGAAGCATTCACAAACCAAGGGCTGGATAGGGTTTGAACTGTCAGGCCTACTGCAAAGATGGCCTTGACATCTATTTTGTGTTCATACTTGATATTAAATCACTGTAGGAATTCTTGTTTGAGGTTCTTTTCTGATTCCTCAAGGTCTGCCCATGAGAATAAAAACAGAGTAGAGGGGGAGATTTGTGATTCTGTTCTCCTAAGACAGAGTTCTGAAATACAATACTGTGGAAAATACTTTAAGGCCAAGTGAAATCTGTTTTTGAGGTAGAAATATTTTTGCCCTGAAGTTATCCATATTGAAATCCTTCTGTATCCTTGGTAGTGTCTGTTGTCCTAGAGAAGGGCATGTTTGTTTATACGGGGTGAGGAATACGCAGTGTTGGGAATGGCTTTTGGTTAAGTGAATGGGACAGATATTGTTCTTTGTCTAGTGTCAAAGAGGAGCCACACTGGATGGTGGCAGGTGCATGTTGGATAGTCCAATTGCTTTTCTGTCAAGTACTTGTCAGTAGGGATAGCCTCTAGTCTAGTGTGCTTATGCTGTATCCAGTGCATTGTGAGGAAGTGTATATGGAATGAATTGGTGGGCCCTTGTTCTAAGCTGCAGCTGTTAGACAAAAAAAAATCGGTCTTATCCTAAAATGATAGGTGTTAAAGTCATGCTCATTATCTCTGCAAACACATAAGGCTTTTCTGAGCAGCATTCCAGGTATTGAAGCAAATATGTTGAGAGTTGCTCAGCATCAGTTGTCTTTCGCATGATGCTGTACTCTATGGTCCCCATTAATACATGTCTGTGTACCTTTTTGCAATATATATCTACATAAACGTGAAACCAAAGAAACATAGATATGAGATAGATCTCAGGAGGTTGCCCTTTTGACCTCTGTCTACATTACTCAAGAATGTCTCAGTTGTTTTTTTTTTTTGTACCTCCCAGGTGGTATTGCCATGGAAGAATTGCCAGTGGCTGCAAAGGACCACTTTCTTCTTGTGAGATGGCAGGAGATTCCAGGGAGCCCGGGGCACATGTGGTTTGTATACCATTGAATTCTATTGGATCTCTCATGAAAGTAGGTATATACTTTGCAACACACCGTAATTTTCCTAATTTGCAGGCACAAAGAGTGTGCATGGATTGATGATGACTCCCATTTTTTTTATGGAAAGCTGAACAAAATGATTGAAAACTCTAGACCATTATCTTAACTGAACTTAGGTCCAGCACATGTCTCCAACAGGGAATAGTGAGAGAGGCCAACTTTATTTGCTCACATGGGTTGTGTAAAGGGGTTTGTCGAGGCTTAGGATATGGTCCTATTTGGATGACAGGGATGCATAGACGATGCCTTATTTGAATGACTTCTCTCTGAAAAGGTGGGGTGGCACACAGCCTGTCACATGTGCCATGTGAAAAAGCAGATGGCACAGGAAGAGTAAACTAGTAGCTCACCTCTGCCTAGGCTGGTTTATCCTTGAGTCATACGTCTTAGGTTCATTGTCCCCCAAAGGTAGACAGGTCTTGCAGAAAGAATTGTCTGCCTTTGGGGGATGATGAACCTAAGATGTATGACTCAAGAATTGCCAAAACCAAGCTATGTTTTGGCAATTCTTTGGCTCATGTTTGTCTTGCCTAAGGACATGTAATGCTTAAGGCAATTGGGTAGAATCAATGGCAGTCAGTCATGATGATAGTGATGACACTGATTTCCTAACTTGAAAGGAGCTCAGAAAAATATCCACCTTTAACTTTTATAGCCACATGAAGAAATCTAATTCCAGTGACAAATGATAGCTACTGTGGGTAGGAAAGGGAAGCAGGCTTATCAGGCATTGATTCAACAGTATTTCATGTGGATTTTTTAGATACATTTGTGATTCTATTTCAGGTGCTGAATAGTGATTGATAGTTTGTCTTTAGGGTGCTGGGATGGAATATGATCCCATGTCCATGTGCTTGGGCAGTTCTTCAGATTGACTTGGCTTCTCAAAGTCATCTGTTCTGGACCCTCATTGAGATATTTATTGCCATCAGGCATATACACTGAATATTGGTACAGATTTTTTACCCAGCCAAAGTTGTCTATATTGCAGGCGAATATTGCTTGCTCTAAATTCCTCTTTATTTCTAAAGGGAAGGTTTACTTGTGAAAGCATGATATTTTTAGTACATGCCCCACAGACACCTTGATTAGTTGAGGTTTATAAAAGGATATCATTTCTCATGTGGGTGTGACATTTTACTTGGACATCTGACCTAAAAAATTATCTGTGTTTAAACAAGTCAGTGTCACCTGATGTGAGGTTATTTTCAAACTGCTCCTGTTGTTCCTTCTTTGTGAAATAGTTGTCATGTTGTAGGGCAAGCAAAAGTAGTACTGGGAGCCCAATGATGGATGCACGTTGTACTCTGAGAGCATGTTAATAGCCCAAATCTTTGAAATCCATGGTTTTGTCACTTTCAGTGCCTCAAAAACCCCATAGGATTCAGTATGTCTAGTTGTCTTCTGAATCCTTGAGCTTCACTTGAGAGAAAGTCACCAAGTTTGAGGTAGATTTGTGATTACACATTTTTTTCTCAAGAGTAGATTATTGAAGGATACTAGAGACACAGATGCTTGAAGGTCAAAGTTAATTCACCTTTTGTATTGAATTAGTTTTGATTGAAACTGTCTCCAGTGAACAATCCCAGGGGCATTTGTCTTCTCTGATGGCCAGAGGAAGGGATTTTGAATAAGGGATGATGAACAAACAATCATCAAACAAATGATGTTGAGAGAGTTGTTTAAGCTTAGTTCTTTATTCTTTGATGCTCTAAATTCATATATGTCAGATACCTTCACAACTGGGTACACCTGTGAATGAGTGCATAAAAATACAAAGCCCATGGAAGGTAGTTACAAGATAGACTACAAGGGTGTCAATGCTATGTCCTTTTGACCTGTGTCCTTATCTGCCTTTCTAAAGTTCACCTGTGTTTTCTTTGCTCATCTTAGGTGATGTTGACATAGAAGGAAGACTAAAGGCCACAGATGGTGCTCTTTTTATTTTAAGATTCCTTTAGATTCCAGGGAGCCTGGACACATGTGTCATGGTATACTTTGGATGTGGTGGATCCCTCAGTATGGTAAGTTTTTCTTTACCAGAATACACTGAATTTCCTCATTTGTAGGGACACACAGTGCATGAATTGATGATGGATTCCATAAATACTTTATTTGGAAAACTGAACAAGATGAGTGAAAACTCTATACTGTCATCTTCATCGAACTGAGATCTGGCTTGTGTATCAAACAGGGACTCTTTGCTGTTTGAAGACCAATTTCTGTTCACATGGGATGCACCAAGGGGTTCTTCCAGGCTTAGGGTGTGATCTTCTTTGGGTGATGAGGAGCCACTGGGAAGTTCAGACTCCCATACATAGAAGAGGTTGAATGCCTTTTCTTTGCAAGAGTTGGGTGGCACGTAGCCAGTCTGCAGGAAAAGGTTAGCGGGCAGGTGACACAGGAAGAGTAAGCTAAGAGCCTATCTCTGGGTAGCCAGGAGTATGCTTTAGTTATACAACTTAGATCCATCATCCCCCAGATCAAGACAGGTATTTGTGATCAAGAGAGAATACAAGGCCACGCTTTTGCAATCTACTGGTTCATTTTTGTCTTCAGCTGTGATGCCCATGGTGATTGACAATCCTCCATCCTGAGGAGGGCAATGACACTGATTTTTTTCTTGAAAGAAGCTTGGAAAAAGTCTTCACTTTTTACTTGTCTGCACACAAGAGGAAGTTTGGATCCTATGGCCAGGGATGGCTACTGCATGTGGAAATAAGAGAGAGCTTTGCATGTATTGACTCTGTCTTCTTCTTTGGGGATCTCTGAGGGACATTTGTGAGTCTATTTTGGGTATTTATGGTACCCACAGGAAAGTCCATGTCAGCCTCTGTTTTTTTGGGAATAGAATGAAATCCTATGTCCATGTGTGAGGGCATTTCAGCTAATTCTGTTGTTTCCTTACAGTCTGTGTTCTATCCCCTGGGTGGGATCTTTGTCTTTAGGAGGCATCGAGTGGAGCATTGGCACAACATTGACGCCTGAATAGTGTTGTATATTTTGGGGGCAAATGTTTGTTGGCCCTTTTCTTGTTGATTGATGAAGGGAGGCTGTTCTCTGAGGAGCTCAACATCAGTTGCCTAAACTAGACTAGAGGAGTCCTTACATAAACGCTGATGCAGTTGGAATAAATAGGAGAATGTCATCATACCTATTGGGGTGGTATCTATTAAAAAATATGTCCTCCCTTGGGATTACAGTTATTTTTAATGTTCCTCCTTTAATTGTTCTTGGTGAAGTAATTATTCTGTTATTGGTGAAGAGGAGCATCCATAGACCAAGGACAGGATAGGTTTTGGATGGTCAGGCTTTGTCAGAAGGCAACATCCCAAAAGATCTGTGTTGTTCTGGCCCTTAGGTCATTAGATGAATGTGAGAATCAGTGTTTGAGGCTCCTTTTGGTTCCTCCAAGTCCACCCATAAGGAAGCCAATAAAATCAAGGAAAATTTGGAATTCTGATCCTCTCCTGAGACAGAGCACTGAAGCACACTGGTGGGGAAAATGCTTCAAGGCCAAAATGAATGTGCATGTGTTGCAGAAAGAGTTTTGTCCTGAACCTGTCCTCATCAAAATATGTGTCCTTTGTAGTTTCCATGGTCCCTGGGAAGGGCTTATGTGTAAGGGGAAAGAATGAGGCAGTGTTAGGAATGGTGTTTGCACACATAGTGGGGCAGACGTTGCTCTTTGTTCAGTATCAAAAAGGAGCCACAATGGATGGTGGCAAATGAGTGTTTGGTCGTCCATTTGTGTTTCTTCCAAGTACTATTCATTAGTAATAGCCTTCAGGCCAATGTACTCATGTTGTATCCATTGCCATGTGAGGATGTGTATATGGATTGAATTGGTGGCTCCTGCTCCAAGCTGTGGCTGTCAGGCAGAAAGTCTCTGGTTTATCTTGAAACCTATAGGGGTCAAAGACTTCTGCATTATCTGAGCAGGTACCCAAGGCTTTTTTGAGTGTAATTGCAGGTATTGAAGCAAGGGTGTTAAGAGTTGCTCAGCATCAGAGCTCTTTAGAATGATTTTGCAGTCTAACTGCAATGAGTCCCATACATGCATGTCTATGTACGTTCATTTCTACACCCACACACAGGTGAGGCAAGTGAAACAGATAGTTAGATAGAAACAGATATCTGAAACAGATGCAGATAGACCTCAGGGCATTGAGTGACTCTATCCTTGTGACCTGTATACTTGCCTGCCTTTTTCTTTTTTTTTTTTTTTTGAGTTGGAGTCTCACTCTATCACCCAGACTGCAGTGCAGTGGCTGCTCCTGGCCACCACAGCCTCGACCTGCTGGGCTCCGGCGATCCTTCCACCTCAGCCTTCCAAGTAGCCGGAATTACAGGCATGCGCTACCATGCCTGGCTGATTTTTTGATTTATTGTAGAGATGAGGTCTTGCTGCCCAGGCGGGTCTTGAACCCACGGGCTCAGACAATTCACTCACCTCAGCCTCCCAAAGGCACAGGATTACAGGCTGAGCCACCGAGCCTGGCTATTGCCTGCCTTTTTCAAGCATACCTATGTTTTCTGTGCACCTCCCAGTTCTCAGAGGGGACCACCTTCATCTTGTGAGATTCCTGCCAATGCAATGGCCCTTATGTTCCTTGGTGAATGTGTGTTTACTGTTCCAAGACACAGACTCTGAGAACAGCTGAACCAGATATCTATACTATGTCTGTGAATAGCATCTGGTCCCTGACCTGTTTCTTGGGATGTTGGATGTGCAAAGCACCAAATCCCTTTATTTTAAGCTAGGTGGAGAAGTCTAAGTAGAGGTCACTATTTGGAGGTTACTATATAATGAACATATTTGCCATAAACATTAGCAGTTTTTTTTTCCTGTCTAGCTGGCTGCCCCTGAATGCCTGATGTGTAAGTCTCTAATAAACCCTATATTTTGCCCACTGACTTCATTCTTTTTTTCGACCTCTTGAAACTGCCATTCTTCTTGGTCTCACTCTGGGTGTCTGGAACAAGTTACAGGCCAGAAAGAGGTAAAAAAAAAAAAAAAAAAAAAGCCCCATGGGCAGGAAGATGATAGAAGTAGGGAAAGGGAAAATCTGGGGAAAGGGAAAATCCGGGGAGGTTGGAAATTCCAGATTGGGCATTCATGTCTCTCTGGGGCCCAATAGCCCTATCCTTGATTGATGGGGACTACTGTGTCAGTAGGGGGATGCCCCATAAATGCCTACAGTTCTAGAAGAAGTGTTGCAGGGTATGGATCTGACACAGCAAAAGTCAGATGCCCAAGCTGTTGCAGGTATGGTTGGCTGGCCATCCACTGAGTCTGAGCTCGCAGCACAGGGTGGGGTATGTCAGTTGCAAGGTGAACTGCGACTAGAAAGAAAGAGTAGATTAGCTCAACCTGAAATATGTGAGTCCTTAAAATCCTACCTGCAGGAATAAGATGACACCCTGGAGACCTTTGCTTGTTCAGTAGCCCACCAGAAGGACCTCCTGCCATGTTGGTGAGTCAAGGTTATCATGACTAAATCATCCTATAACTCTGAGTCCTGGGACCCCATGAAGAGTTTTAATGGAGAGGAAAGTGAGGACGGAGATGTGCTCATAGAGATTCTCATTCTCTCTGTATGCCCCCTAGTCACCACCAAGAGAAAGACTGACCAACCATATCTGCAGGAAGTGGCCCCACCCAAGAGAGGGCAGATGCTGCCCTTGCCAAAGAGATGGCAGCACATCATGATGTGTCATCATACCATTGTAGAGCTGATGGAATTGGCCAATAGGCAGAAGAATAGAGAGTCAGTCACAGGGTGGCTTCTCCACTTAGGGGATGTAGAGACAGAAGCTGTCATATTTATAGGGAATAAAATGAGCAAGATGATGTCTGTAACTAGCCACCCAACCCTGAGGTGGTGTCTACATGACGTGATTAATGAGGAGCATGTCATCTCTTTCCTTAGCTGGGTAGTTGCAGGCTACAAAGGGGCCTGACCAAATGAAGGAGACATTTTCACCTCTTCTTTACAATGGCAGACTAAAGAGGAGTTGCAGGACATCCTGTGGGAATTAGTGATGAAGCATGCTATCTACCCTGAACATTACTGAGGCTCTGATAATTAGCTTTTTGCTGGTGGCACGAAAGATGCAGTTCTGCAGTTGGCATTGATCCGGGGCACTGGTTTCTATCATAAACCCCCTGGTAGGGCAGCCAATTTCCCTGGCAACTCAGGCAGCTGCCAATCTGGGGAAACAGAGGAAGTGTACAAGCACAGAGTGAATGCTGCTGGAATGAAAGACAAGGTAACTAAAGGAAAAGTAATAGCCAAGGGACTATCAGGGTGGTCTGCCAACACATGTGGCACTACCTAATGGGTGGCAGGGTCACCTACTGACAAAACAAATAAACATCCTAATGCTGCTTTGATTGGATTATTGTAAAAATTGAGCCAGATCAGTGCTTCAGCAAGGCGCCTTGGAAATAACCCACAGTCACTCCTGCATAGGAATGGCAGGCACCAACCCCTTTAGACTAAGGAGAGGGTTAACACCCCAGAATCCCAATAACAGCAATGATGTCCAGGATGTTTGGGGACTGAAGACCACATGTAGAACTAACTATGCACTGGTCACCTAAAAACAAACAACTTGCCCTCATGGATACTAGAGCTGAATGCACTCTTATTTATTGTAACATCTGTTGTTTCCAAGGGTTTATAACAGCAATAGATGGTTATGGAGGAGGACATGTTGAGCTAATGTTACACATTGGGAGGCTGCCACTAAGCCTTATCTTGTATACACAGCTCTCATTCTGGAATATATCTAAGAATAGATATTTTATCAGGCTTGACATTCCAAACAACTACCTGGAAGTTCCAACTGAGAGATAAGATGGTAAAACATGTAATCGGAGAAAATGGAAACTGGAACAGTTGCCAGCCCCATGGCAGATAGTAGCACTGAAGCAGTACCACCTGCTGGGGAGTCATGATGAAATCATAGGAACTATAAAGCAGTTAGCCTGGGTAGGAGCTAGCCACATCACAAGACCACCAGTCTAGTAGTCTTGGATGGCCTGCATGGAAGCCTGATGGGACATGGAGAATGACAGTAGATTACCAGGACTTGAATAAGGTAACCCTTCCCCTTGCATTACACATAACCATTCCCAGTATTGCTTCCCTTCTGATGAAAATAAGAGAGGTGCTTGGTGTATACCATTTTGGTATTGGTTTAGCAAATGCCTTCTTCAGCATCCCCATCATCCCAGAGAGTCATGACTGATTTGCGTTCATCTGGAAGGAAAAATGATAAACTTTTGCTATCCTTCCCCAGGAATATTTATACATCCCCACCAACTGCCATGGCCTAGTGGCTTCCAACCTCAGTTGAGGGACTGCCCCATGGGGGACATATGTTTTCCATTACAGTGATAATATCATATTAGCTTCTGAGTTTTTTTCCAGCTTGCAAACTGTTTATCCTTACCTTACTGTCTCACTTGGTGAACAGAGGATGGATAGTTAACACAGACAAAGTCCAAAGTACTGGCTTACCAGTCAAATACTTAGGTGTGATCTAGTTGAGTAAGACTAAAGTCATTCTGTCTGCCATTATAAATAAGATGCAGACCTGCCCACATCCCACTACACCAAAACAACTGCAAACTCTCCTGGTCTTGTAGGGTACTGGCATCCTTTTATTCTCCATTTGGCCCAGCTCCCTGGGCTCCTATACCACTTAGTCAAGAAGAGAGCCCACTGGGACTGGTACACAAAAGAGAATGAGGCCTTTGAACAATGAAACAAATGCAAGCCTTAGGAATATTAATGCAGGAACAACCTTATTAATTAAACATAGATAATTACACTGAGAAGCTTAAATAGAACCTGTGGCAAAAACAAAAACACAAGCATATATCTTTAATATTCAGTTTCCAACTATAGGAAGGGACTGAAATTAGATATAATATCATAGAGCAACAGCTATGTACTATATATCATACAGTATATCAATGCCCTACCTATGTGCATGAAGTAGAAGACATTACAAAGAGGGTCCTGGTGCTAGTCCATACCCAATGTCTCATAAAAGGCTGACTAAAGGACACTTTCCAGCAACCAAACTCTAGAAATGCCCAAACACAGACTTGGGCCAAATGGCATGTATACCTGCAACAGAGAAGTATATTAACCAATAGCCCATTGAGCACAGAACTTCATTTGGTACTCAGCCATATCACCTAATATGACTCCTGAGGGACAGTCTTTGATGGAACGACTGAACCTCCATCAAATTTCCTCTCTTGTGCATAAGGGACAGGGCCCAATTCTTGACCAGTCCTGATACACAGATGGCTTATCATGAGCCATCCAACTATGTGGACAGTTGTGGATATCCAGCCATTCATAGTAACATTTGACCTGACACTGATGAAAGACATAGTAACCAATGGTCTGAATTACAGGTTGCCTAGATGATGTTCCTCCGTGAGGTGGACCAAAAAGTTCTGTGCACTGATAGCTAGGCCATCTTTAAGGGACTTACGATATGGTTACTGCAATAGGAGACACGAAATTAGATAGTAGTCATCTGCCCCCTTTGGGGCACTGGTATATAAAAGGGCATTATCCATCACATTTGGGTGATGCATATAACAGTTTTTCATGGAGATGTCCACATTGCCTCAACCTTACTTGGGAATCAACAGGTGACAATCTCCTTGAAGAAGTTTCCGTACATGATGTAGCTCACTGGTTGCATAGGAAGGCAAGACTTTGGGGACAATGTGCCCTTTAGCCCATAACAAAGATTTAGGACCTACCATTATAATACAAAGACACTGTACATATCTGTAATCAATGCCCTACCTATGTGCATGAATGCCCTGGGCTCTTGTCACACAATACCAGACAGATCACCTAGAGCCAGAGTCTAGCTCAATAGACTGCGTAGGGCCATTGCCCCTGTCTGAGGTCTGCCACTGTGCTTTGACTTGTGCTGACGTGGGACTAATGCAGGTACATCTCAGCTAATGTGTCACCTAAAAACCTCATAAAAAGTGTAGAGCAGCTATATGTGGCCTATAGTGTTCCCACTGATGTTGGACTCACACTTAACAAGACACCAAATGCAAGGATGGACAGAGGCTCTGGATCTCCACTACCTTTTCTATCCGTCATACATCCCTACAGCAGCAGGGCTGAATGAGCAGATGAACAGGCTACTGAAGCAAACAATTCCAGCAGGAAGCTCACTTCCTGAACTGGCAGCCATTCACACCCTAAATGAGCATACACATTCTCATCACTCCAGCATCTGTACTCTTTTGACCCAAGGATATGATAGTCAAGATCCAAGTAGGCAATATGAGCTACATAACTTTATCCCAACCTGGGACTCAGGACAACTTGCTACTGTTTCTGCCACAGGACCTACTTACCATGGAACAACACATTATTACATGGCCCTGGGAATGGCAAACTAGTCCCAGATGGTTCCGTTTTTCTGTTCCATGGGGAAGGAGTCTAGAGCAGGATATACAAAGGATATACAAGTTACACCTGTTTTACATCCTACTCCCCCTCCCACATCTAAGATAATGAATCCTAATCCTTCCCTAGGCAAAGGGACAGCCGTCTTCATTTTATGGAACTCTACTGTCCTACTCTGGTTTCTTGGAACACATTGTGGAAGGGAGCTAGTCCACTTGATATTATAAACCAGGAAGCAGGCTGCTGACAGAGGTGGTGCTCGCTCAGAATGACACAACATCCAGTATCTTACAAAATGACCATGACTTGCCCTTTGTCTACCCAGTAAATATCTCACCTTTTACCCATAGGTGATAAGTAGCTCAACTCTCTGCTAATTGGGTGCAAATGGTGGTCATTTTCCAGAACAAAATGGACCATTAAGTCTGTAGAAAGCTGCCTTCTCCTTCATCAAGAGCCATGGTACATTTGATAGTGAACTTCAATACTTTAAAGTCACTTGGTGTGAGGCTTTCCAAACATTTCCATTTTATAATCACAATACATGCCACAGTGAGTTCCCTACTCACAAGGATACCCAGGAGCACATTTGTCTCCTAGTTTATGAATAGGTTAACATTACCCCCACTGTGGGGTATGTTGTGCATGATGCACTGGGCTGACTGCCTTCAGTACAAATATAGGTAGTCAGTTGTGCACCATTTTGTATTGAATGGCACAGTGGCAGCATGCCACAGACTAAAATAATCCAAAATATTAGATGGCTGCTTTTACAACAATGTAACCAAACCCTTGATTCCAAAATGAGTCTACACATATGAATGCCTTCCCCTCCCCATGAGATGGCTATGAGCCATCACCACTGGCTCTACTTGTCCTTCAATTAAATCAGAGAATGTGTTCGGGGGTGTCTTCAGTTGCCAGAACATATAATGGCTCATTTAGACATGACCCTCAATAACTGGAAAACTATAAAAGCAAGACATTGCCAGAAGCATACATCCTAACTTTCTACCCCTTGCCATCTTTAGTCACCAAGTGGCCACAGTAGATATTGAGCTACAAGTTGGAGCCCTGGCTAAACACATGTCACTTTACAAAATCTCATGACTCTGGACTTCTAAACTGCCACCCAAAGTGGAACTTGTGCTTTAATTAAAACAAAAATATATATATACAAAACTTCAAGCACAGTGTCTTTGTCTTATAATCCTGTCACAGCATAGTTTAGTTTAATCAACTCTTAGGCACTTAGAGAAACTTTTTAATGTAATGTAATTTCCATTACGTTCATTATACATGTTTGTTGTTATGCTACTGTGTTTGTTTATATTGCTACTGTGGTATCTGGCTATGGTGCTCCTCCACATATGTGACTCCAGGGAAATTGCAAAAGAATGGCAAATAAGACTATGAGGGCCATGTGTTGCCAGGCAGCAATAATTCAAGTAAACTCTGATAATGACCCTTTCCTTGGTGGAAGTGTGTTCTGAGGTATGAAATCTGAGAACAGCCAATCTGAATGTTGATGCCAAGACTTTGAAGAACAATTGCACCCTGGCCCATTTCTTTGGAGACTGGACATGTAAGAGATCAAGACCCTTTTTTTAAGCCAAGTAAAGGTTGCTAAATAGAAGTTACTATATGAAAATTACTATATGACCAGCTTGCTTGCCACAAATGGTAGCAGATTTTTTTCTGTCCAATCAGCCACTCATGGATACCTTGTGTGTAAATCTCTAATAAACCCTATGTCTTGTCTTCTATCTTCAGATCTTTGGTTTTTTTGGCCTCTCAGACACTTTACCATTCCTGTTGGAATCATTGGGGGTCCAGCATGACAAGTAGCATCTTCTTCCCAAAACACAGTGATTTTCCTAACTTGCAGGGACAAAGACTGGGCATTGATCAATAGTGACTCCCATATGTACATTTCTTGGAAAGCTGAACAAAGAGTGAAAATGTTATACCATCATCCTTATCAAAGTGAGGTTCAGCACATGTCTTCAACAGGAAACACAGAGGGCCACTTTCTATTTTTTCACATGGGTTGCACCAAGGTCTTTGCCCAGGGTCAGGATGTGATCCTAGTTGGGTGAGGGGGAGTCGCTGGACATTTTGGATTCTTATGGCTAAGAGATCCCTTGCTTGAATGACTTCTCTATGAGAGTAGGGTAGCACGCAGACCATCTTCAGGAGTAGGTGAATGGGCAAGTAGCACAGGAAGAGTATGCCAGTAGCACACCTCTGTTTTTTCATTGTCATACCACTTGAGTATGGTGGAAGACAAATTTTTATGGTTGGTAATAGAGCACAAAGCTACATTTCAGAAATCCTCCTATGGCTAATGTTCATCTTGGCTGAGGGCATTGGGTGACCGTGGAAATTGGGTAGAATCAGTGGCAGTCAGTCTTTATGACTGTGGTGCCACTGATTTTCTGTCTTGAGAGGAGCCCAGAGAAAGTCTTCACCTTTAACTTTGATGTCCACAAGAAGAAATAAGATCCTGTGGCCAGTGATGACTACTGAATGTGGGGAAAAAGAGAGAGCTTAGTGTGCATTTGCTCAACATCTGTCTGTGGGGATTGTTGAGGGTTGTTTGTAAGTTTATTTCAGGTGCTGTGTGGTGCTCATGTGAATGTCATATTGTCTTTGGAGGGGAATGTGATACCGTGTTCATGTGCTTGAGCAGTTCCCCAGTTTGATGTGGCTTTTGAAAGGTCTCTGATCTGGACACTCAGAGGATTCTTTGTCATTATGAGGCATTTCAGCAGAATATTGGTACAAAATTTTCACCCAACCAAAATCCATATATATTGCAGATGAATGTTGCTTGTTCTAATTTCCTCTTTGTTTTTTATGAATGGAAGTTTTTTATGAATGGAAGTTTTGTTCAGGAGAGTATCATTTGTAAACGTACCTCACATATTCCTGGTTGCAGTTGGGGCTTATGAGAGGATATCATTTCCCCTGTGGTTGTTACATCTACTCAGAAATCTGGTCCAGCAAGGTCTCTGCATTGAAAAACCTCAGTGTCTCCTGATGAGATGTCGTTTACATATTGCTCCTGTTGTTGTTCTTCATGAAATAGTTGTCATGTTGATGGGGAGAAATAGTGCCAAGAGGCCATTGATGGATATGTGTTGGACTCTGAGGCCATGTTTCTGGGCAGCATTCTTAAGATCAGTGGTGTTCTAAGTTTCAGTGCCTTAGAATCCTCATAGGATTCAGTATACCTGTCTGTTTGTCTTCTGGACTCTGGAGCTTCAACCATGAGAAAGCCACCAAGGATGAGGTAGATTGGTGGTTGCATGTTTTTGATGAGAGCAGAGTATTGAAGGACTCTTGGGCTGAAGATGTTTTGAGGTCCAATGAAATTTACCCTTTATCTTGAAAGAGTTTTTGATTGAAATTGTCCCCATTGAAGGAACTCAGTGGCATTTGTCTTCTCTGATGGCCAAGAGAAGGGTTTTTGAGTAAGGAATGGTAAGTGGTGTGGAAAGAGTTGTTCGCACTAGTGTTCTTTATCCTGTTGATGCTTTAAATGCATACATGCCAGATACCTTCATGATTGAGTGCCCTCATGCATGCTTTCATTAAAACATGAAGTCCAAGATAGACTGCAAGGGGATGAATGACATTGCCCTTGTGACTTGTGTACTTGTCTGCCTTTCTAAAGCTCACTTGTTTTTCTCCTGACAGTCCCAGGTGGTGTCTCCATGGAAGGAAGACCAGATTGTGCAAGGGATTATCTCTGTATTGGGAAATCCCTGCAGATGCTAAGGACACCCTAGAAGTGCATGGTGTGGAGTCCTTTGGGTGTTAGTGGATTCCTCAGGATGGTAAGTGTCTGTTTCCCAAAATACATGAATTGTACTCATTTGCAGGGATACAGATGGTGCATGGATCAATGATGACTTCCAAATATGCATTCCTTGGAAAGCTGAACAAAATGAGTGAAAACTCTATACCGTCATCCTCATCGAACTGAGGTCCAGCACATATGTCCACGTAGGAATAGAAAGAGAGGGACAACTTCCATTTGTTCACATGGGTTGTACCGAGTGGCTCTTCTAGGTTTAGAATATGATCTTTGAGTAATGGGGAGTCACTGAGAAGTTGTAGTAACAATAATTCAGTAGCCTGCCTCAGGCAGCCGTGTTTGTCCTTGAGCCATATAACTTAGGTCCATTATCCGTCTGAAGAAGATAGGTCTCTGCTGTCAAAAAAAAAAAAAAAAGAGCAAAAGGCTAGATTTTGACAGTCCTCTGGCTCATGCTTGTCTTGGCTGAGGATAGGAAGTGAACATGTCAATTCGGTAAAATCAGTGGCAGTCAGTCATGATGATGGTAATGACAATGGATTTTCTGTGTTGAGAAAAGCCTAGAAATGATCTCCAACTTTAACTTTTAAACACATAGAGATATATCAAATCCTGTGACCAACGACAGCTACTACAGTTGTGAAAAGATGAGAACTTAGCATGCATTGACTCAACAACCCTCTGTATGTGTTGTTGAGGGATATTTGTGAGTCTTTTTCAATTGTTGTGTGATGTCAATGGTGATTGCCATGGGGATGCTGGGATGGGAATGTGATCTTGTTTCCATGTGCTTGGGAAGTTCCATAGATTGACTAGTTTTTCTGGAAGATCTTTCTTCAGACATTCAATGATCTCTATCTCCATTAGACATTTGGACTGAATGTAGGCTGAGAATTAATAATTAAGAATTTTCTCTTAGCTGGGCTCGGTGGCTCAGCCTGTAATCCTGTGCCTTTGGGAGGCTGAGGTGAGTGGATTGCCTGAGCCCGCAGGATCGAGACCCGCCTGGGTAGGCGAGACCTCACCTCTACAATAAATCAAAAAATTAGCCGGGTGTGGTAGTGCATGCCTGTAGTTCCAGCTACTTGGAAGGCTGAGGCAGAAGGATCGCCGGAGCCCAGCAGGTCAAGGCTGCGGTGGCCGGGAGTAGCCACTGCACTCCAGTCTGGGTGACAGAGTGAGACTTCAACTAAAAAAAAAAAAAAAAAAAAAAAAAAAGGAATTTTCTCTTAATCAAAGTTGTTAATATAGCAGGCAAATGTTACTCAATCTCTCTTCCTTTTTGTTGATACAGTCAATGTATGTTTGAGAGACTACCATGTCATTTGTGCACATACAACACACACACCTTGATGAACTTGGGGATTATAAAAGAATATCATTTCCCATGTGAGAGTGCCATCAACTTGAAAATCAAGTCCAGCAAGGTCTCTACATATAAATACCTCTGGTGTCTCCTGATGTGAGGTCTTTGTCAAATTACTCTGTTGTTCTTTGTGAAATAGTTGGAATATTATAGGGCAATGGTAGTGCTCAGAGGTCAGTGATAAATAGTGCAAAATCATGTTCATGGGCAAGTTCCTTAAGATCTATAATGTTCTCAGTTTCAGTACCTTAGAAGCCGCATAAGATTCAGTATGCTTGAATGTCTTCTAGGTTCTTGAGCTTCATCTATGGGGAAGCTACCAAGGTTGAGGTTATTTTTGATTGTACATTTTTTATGACACTAAAAATTAAAGAACTCCAGTGATGAAACTATTTATAATCAAAAGTAAATTGCCCTTTGCCTTGAAAGAGACTGTCCCCTTTCATAGATCCCTATGGTATTTGGTTTCTGTGATGGTCAAGGGAAGAGCTTTTGAGTAAGGGCTAAGTGGTCTTGAGAAAGTCATTCACACTACTCTATCCTGTTGATGTTCTAAATGCATATATGCCAGATAGCTTCATGCCTGGGTAAAACTACCTGCATCCTAAAAATGTACCCTATGGAAGCTGATTATAAGTAAGACCCCAGTGGGATGAATACCACTGCTCATGTGTCCTGTGTCCCTGTCTAAAGCACACCTGTGTTTCTGTTGAACTTCCTAGGTGGTATTGCCATGGATGGAAGGTCAGTGGTCACAAGGAAGCACCTTAGTTTTGATGGATCCCAGGAGATGCCACGGAGTTCCAGGACATGTGTAGTAAGCATTCCATCATATGCTGGTCCATCTTTCATGAAAGTAAGCATCTTCTTTTCAAAACAAAGCGATTCTTTTAATTTTCAGGAAATTAGGATTATGCATGAATTAATGATGATTCCCAAATATACATTCCTTGGAAATCCAAGCAAAATTTGTGAACATTCTATATCATTGTCCTCATGGTACTCAGGTCTAAAATGTGTGTCCAAAAGGGAATAGAGAGGACCAATTTCTATTTGTTCACAGGAAATGCACCAAAGTCTTCCTCCAGGCTTAGATTGCTATTCCCTTTGTACAAAGGGATATCACTGGAGAGTTCAGCCTTCTATGCATAGGATATGCCTTGTTTGAATGACTTGTCTCTGTGAAGGTGGGGTAGCACACAACCCATGTGAAGGAGCAAGTGAATGGGCAAGTGGCATAGAAAGAATAAGATGGTAGTCCACCTTGGGACATCCATATTTGTCTTTGAGTCAAGACACATAAGCTGGTCATCCCCTAGATGATGATAGGTCCTTGCAATAATGAAAAACTCACAAAGCTATGTTTTGGCAATCTTCTGGTTCATGTTTATGATACCTGAGCACATGGAGTGAAAATGGAGGTTGGGTGGTATACATGGCAGTCAGCCATGATGAAGGTGGCAACACTGATTTCCTATCTTGAGAGAAGCATGGAGATGATCATTTGTGTTTTCTGAAAGAAATAAAATCCTCTGAATGGGGTGGCTAATTCAGATAACAAAGAAGAGGACTTAGTATGCATTTGTCAGCATCTTTTTGTAAAGGATGTTGGGGTGAATTTGTGAATCTTTTTTGAGTAGTGTGTGGTAGCCGTGGTGAATGTCAAGTCATGCTCATTGGATAGAAATGCTATATAAGTCCATGTGCTTGAGTAGTCTGCAGATTGATTTGGTTTGTAAAAGAATTCTGCACCAGGAATCAGTGGAATCTTTGTCCTCATTAGGCATTGGAGCTGAATGTTGGCATACAATTATTTTTTCATATGAGTGAACATATTTTGGCTCCTGGCACAGCAAGTTCTCAGCATTTAAATACCTTAGTAATTCTTTTTTTTTGAGTTGGAGTCTCACTCTGTCACCCAGACTGGAGTGCAGTGGCCGCTCCCGGCCACCACAGCCTCGACCTGCTGGGTTCCGGCGATCCTTCCGCCTCAGCCTTCCAAGTAGCTGGAATTACAGGCATGTGCTACCACGCCCAGCTGATTTTTTGATTTATTGTAGAGATGAGGTCGCGCTGCCCAGGCGGGTCTCGAACCCGCAGGCTCAGGCAATTCACTCACCTCAGCCTCCCAAAGGCGTGGGATTACAGGCTGAGCCTCCAAGCCCAGCTAGTAATTCTTGATGTTAGGTGAAATTTCCCTTTTGGGTCTTCTTCATGAAATAGTCATTATAGTGTAAGAGTAGATTAGTACTTAAATACCATTGATGCTAAAGGGCTGAACTTCAAGGTCATGTTCGTGGGCAAAATCCTTAAAATCTATGTTGTTCTTAGTTTTGTGCATTAGAAATCCCATAGGTTTCAGTATGTCTGACTGTCTTCCAGGACCTGGAACTTCACCCACAATGAAGACACCAAAGATGAGGTAGATTTGTGACTGCACATTTTTCTTTCTTTCTTTTTTTTTCAGAAAGCACAAGTTGGCTAAGACATAAAAACTCCCAAGTGGGAGGGAACCCAAAAGAGGGCTGCCCCATATTTTTCTTAACGCTAAAAATTTAAGAAACCCAGGGATGAAAATACTTTAGGTCAAATGGAAATTGCTCTTACTGCAGAAACAGATTTTGATCGAAACACTTTCACTAAAATCTTCCAGTGGTGTTTATTTTCTCTGATAGCCAAGAGAAGGACTTTTGAGTAAAGGATGACCAACAAGTGGCCTTGAGGGAGTTATTAAGACTTAGTGCTCTTTATCCTGTTGAAGCTCTAAATGAATCCATGCCAGTAACTATATGCCTGAGTATGCCTGCATGTGTCCTTAAAAAAGTTATATCCATGCAAGGTGATGTAAGACAACAGTGGGATGAATGTTATTGCTCATGTGTCATGTGTCCCTATCTGTCTTGATAAATGACACTCATGTTTCCAGTGTACTTTCTAGGTGGTGTTGACGTGGATGGAAGTCCAATGGCTGTAAGGAACTATCTTTGTCTTGGGAAGTCCCAGAGGATACCAGGGAGCCCAGGACACAAGCCATGTGCATCCCATTAGATGCTTGTTGATCCTTTATCAAGTAAGCATCTTCTACCCAAAACACAGTGATATTTTAAATTTTTAAAAATGAGGAATGTTGATTGGTGATGACTCCCAAATACATGTTCCTCAGAAATCTGAACAAAATGAGTGTACACTCTATACTGTCATCTTCATCAAACTGAGGTCCAGCACGTCTCCAACAGGGAATAAAGAGAGCAGGCCAACTTCCTCTTGTTCACATGGGTTGCACCAAAGGGTTCCTCCAGGCTTAGACTGTGGTTCTGTTTGTGTGAGGGACATCATCGGGGAGTTCATCCTCCCATGCAGAGAATATGCCTTGATGGAATCACTTCTCTCAGGCAGAGAATGGAGTAGCACACAACCCACGTGCAGGTGAATGGGCAGGTGGTAAAGAAGAGTAGAATCCCACCTTTGGGCATCTAGGTTTGTCTTTGAGTCAAAACACTTAACTAACTTGTTCATTCCCCAGAGGATGACAGGAACTTGCAGTCATGGAAAGAGAACAAAGCTATGTTTTGGCTATATTTGGTTCATGCTTGTTTTGCCTTGGGTCATATATTATCCTTGAATATTGAATGGAATATGTGGCAGTCATTTATGATAAAGGTGAAGACATTATGTATCTTGTGAGGAGCCCAGAGATGATCTCTGTTTTTTCTTTTATTTCTATCAGAAGAAATCAAAATTCTGTGACCAGTGTTGGCTAGTACAGGGGGGAAAAGGCGAGGGCTTAGTGTGCATATCGCAGCATCCTTATTAAAGCTTTTCAAGGTGCATTTGTGAGTCTTCTTTGAGTAGTGTATGGTACCCACGGTGAATGCTACATTGGCCACAGTGTTCTGGGAGGGGAATGACATACTGCGTCTATGTGCTTAAGCAATTCTGGAGATTTACTTGATTTCTCAAAGGTCTCTGCACCAGACATCAGTAATCTTTGTCCTCATTAGGCATTGGAACTGCATATTGGCACTCAATTTCATCACAATCAAAATTGAATATAATATGAAAAAATATTGCTTGCTTACCCTTTCTCTTTGTTGGTAAAGGGAGGCTTTCATTTACAGAGCATGTGCCATACATATCCCGAAGACACATTAATGCCTTTAGAAATTATGAGGATGTATCTTTTTTCATGTGGGTGAACATGTATTTTGACTTCTGGTTCAGCAATGTGTCTGCATTAAAATATCTTAGTGCCTCCTAATGTTAGGTTAAATTTCTCTGTGGGTGTTCTTTATGAATTGTTGTCATATTGTAGGGCTGGGGAAGTACTCAGGGCCAATGATGGATAAGTGTCAGACATCAAAGTCACGTTTGTAGCCAAAGTCCTTAAAATCTGTGGTGTTCTTAGTTTCTGTGCCTTAAAGACCCCATAGGTTTCAGTATGTTTGGCTGTCTTCCAGGTCCTTGAGCTTTACCCATGAGGAAGCCACCAACTTTAAGGTAGATTTGTGTTGCACTTTTTTCTTTACACCTAAACCTGAGGAACACATGGGATGAAAATACTTTAGTTCAAAGGAAAATTGCCCTTTCTGCGGATAGAGATTTTGGCTGAAACACTTTCTCTGAAAGGTCCCTGTGGTGTATGTTTTCTCTGATGTCCAAATAAGGGTTTTTGAGTAAAAAATGACCAACAGGTGGTCTTAGGGAGTTATTGAGACTTAGTGCTCATTGTCATGTTGATGCTCTGAATCAATACATGACAGTAGTTTATTGTCTGTGTACACCTGCATGCTTCCTTAAAAATATGAGGTCCATGGAAGGTGATGTGAACAAGATGGCAGTGGGATGAATTCCATTGCCCATGAGTCATGTGTCCTTGTCTGTTGGCTAAATTACATTCATGTTTCCAATGCACTTCCCAGGTGGCATTTCCATGGATAAAAGGCTAATAGCTGCACAGAAACATCTTTGTCATGTGAGATCCCAGAGGATGCCAGGGAGCCCCAGGATACGTGCAGGCATCCAATTAGATGCTGGTTGATCCTTCATCAAGGTAAGCTTCTTCTCAAAACAGCAGTTTAAAAAATATATATTAGGAATGAGGAATATGCCTAGATCAATGATGACTTCCAAATATATACTCCTTGGAAACCTGGACAAAATGAGTGAACATTCATCAAACTGAGGTCCAGCATGTGTCTCCAACAGGAAATAGAGAGGGTGGGCCAACTTCCCCTTGTTCACATCGGTTGCACCATAGGGTTCCTCCTGGCCTAGACTATGGTTCTGTTTGTGTGAGGGACATCGCTGGGGAGTTCAACCTCCCATGCATAGAATATGCCTTGCTTGAATCACTTCTCTCAGAGAGAGAGAGTGGGGTAGCACACAGCGCATGAGTGGGAGCAGGTGAATGGGCAGGTGGCAAAGATGAGTAGGATGATAATCCACCTTTGGCCATCTAGGTTTGTGTTTGAGTCAAAATACTTAATTAAGTTGTTCATCGGTCAGAGGATGAAAGATCCTTGCAGTCACAAAAAGAGCACAAAGCTATGTTTTGGCAATATTTGGTTCATGGTTGTTTTGCCTGAGGTCATTTATTGTCCCTGGATATTGAATGGAATGTGTGGCAGTCATTTATGATGAAGGTGAAGACACTGATTATGCATCTTGTGAGGAGTCCAGAGATGATCTCTGCTTTTCCTCTTGTTTCTACCAGAAGAAATCAAAATTCTGTGACCAGTGTTGGCTAGTGTAGGTGGGAAAAGGCGAGATCTTAGTGTGTGACTGACAACATCCTTATGTGAAGCATCCCAAGGTGCATTTTTGAGTCTTCTTTGAGTATTGTGGTACCCATGGTGAATGCCAAGTCAGGGCCAAGTCGGCCCTGAAGGGGAATGCCATACCATGTCCATGTGCTTCAGGAATTCTGCAAATTGACTTGCTTTCTTAAAGGTCTCTGCACCAGGCATCAGTAGAATCCTTTTCCTTTTTATCAATTGGTGCTGAATATTGGTATATACTTTTTTCTTAATCAAATTTGCATATATTGTGAGAAAATGTTTCTTGCACACACTTTCTTTTTGTTGATAATGGGAAGCTTTCTTCTAGAGAGCATCGTATTCTTACCATACATATTCTAAGAAACATTGATGCTTTAGAGTTTATTAGAGTATGTCTTTTTTAATGTGAGCAAACATGTACTCCTTGCCCAGCAAGGTCTCTGTGTTTAAATACCTTAGTGTCTCTTGATGTTAGGTGAAATTTCCTTTGTGAGTCTTCTTGAAATAGTTGTAATATTGTAGGGTCAGTGTAGTACCCAGAGATCAACGATGGATAAGTGCCAGACATGAAAGTCATGTTCATGGACAATGTTTTAAAAGTCTTTGGTGTTCTTAGTTTCAGTGCCTTAGAAGCCCCATGCTTTTTAGTAGAGCTGACTTTCTTCCAGGTCCTTGAACTTGACCCTTGAGGGTCAAAGTTGTGGTAGATTTGTGATTGCACATTTTTCTTTTCACTGAATTGAAAAATACAAGGAATGAAAATGCTTTAGGTCAAAGGGAAATTTCTTTTTCTGCTGGTAGAGATTGTAGCTGAAACACTCCCACCAAAAAGACTCCAGTGGTATCTATTTTCTCTGAGGGCCAAGGGAAGAGCTTTTGTGCAAGGAATGGCTAACAGGTGGTCTTGAGGGAGTTTATGAGACTTAGTTTTATTTATCAAGTTGATGCTCTAAGTGAATCCATGCTAGTAGCTTCATGACTGACTAAGCTTGTATGCATTTTTAAAAATGTAAGTTCTATGGGAGATGATGTAAGAAAGACTGCAGTGGGATGAATGCCATTGCCCATGTGTCACTGTCTATCTTTCTAAATGATACTCATATTTTTATTATACTTCCCAGGTGGTGTTGCCATGAAATGATGGCCAGTAGGGCAAAGAGCCATCTTTGTCTTGATGCCAGGGAGCCCTAGGACACGTGGTTTGCATCTCATTAGATGCTGGTCGATCCTTCATGAAAGTAAGCATCTTCTAAACTCACAGATTTTTAAAAAAAAATTTTGTGATGGGGAATGTGCATAGATCGATGATGACTCCTAAATATACATTCCTTGGAAATCTGATCAAAATGGGTGAAAAGCCTATACCATCATCTTAATCGAACTGGAGTCCAGCACTTGTCTCCAACAAGGAATAGAAAGAGAGAGACAACTTTCATTTGTTCACATTGGTTGCACCAAAATGTTCCTCCAGGCTTTAGATTGCAGTTCTACTTGTGTAAAGGAACATTGCATGGGAGTTCAACCTCTATGCATAGAATATGCCTTGCTTGAATAATTTCTCCCTGAGAGAATAGGGTGGCAAACAGCCTATGTACAGGAGCAGGTGAGTGGACAGATGACACAAGAAAAGTAGGATTGAGGCTGAATGTTGGCACAGAATTTCTTCTCAATCAGTGTTGTATATATTGCAAGAAAATGTTGCTTGTGCGCACTTCCTTTTTATGTCTTTTAGAGAGCATGATGTCCTTTCCATGTATATCCCCAAAATACTTTGATGCCTTTGGAGTTTATGAGAGGTTGTCTTTTTCTTTTGAGTGTACATGTATTTGATTCCTGGCCCAGCAAGGTCTCTGCATTCAAATAACTTGTAGTCTCCTGATTTTAGGTTAAATGTCTAGTGTAGGTCTTCTTCATGAAATAGTCATAAAATTGTACAGCTGGTAGTACCCAGAGATCAATGATAGATAAGTGCCAGACATGAAAGTCCTGCTCATGGGTAAAGTTCTAAACATCTATGGTGTTCCTAGTTTCAGTGCCTTAGAAGCTCCATGGGTTCTAGTATGTCTGTCATTCTTCCTGGTCCTTGGACTTCACCCATGAGGAAGCCACCAATGTTGAGGTAGATTTTTGACACTTGTATGTTGTTCTTCACACTGAAAATTGAAAAACTCAGAGGTGAAAAAACTTTTGGTCAAAGGTAAATTGCCTTTTCTGCAGGAAAAGATTTTGGCTGAAGCACTTCCACTAAAATATCCCAGTGGTGTTTGTTTTCTCTGATGGCCAAGAGAAGGGTTTTTGAGTAAGAGATGACCAACAGGTGGCCTTGAGGGAGTTGCTAAGACTTAGTACTCTTTATCCTGATGATCCTCTAAATGAATCCATGCCTGTAGTTTCATGCCTGGGTATGCCTGCATGTGTCCTTAAAAAAGTAAGGTCTGTAAAAGGTGATGTAACTAAGACCGCAGTAGGATGAATGCCATTGTCCATGTGTCATGTGTCCTTGTCTCCCTTTCTATAGGACACTTCTTTTTTTATTGCACTTCTTTGGTGACAGTACCATGGAAGGATGACCAGTAGCTGCAAAAACCCATTTTCGGCTTGTGGAGTTCTAGAGAATGCCAGGGAGCTTTAGGACATATACAACATGTATCCCTTTGGATGCTGGCTGATCCTTCATCAAAATAAACATCATCCTCTGAAAACACAGTGACTTTTTAAAAAATTTTAGAAATGAGGATTGTGCATGGATTGCTTATGACTCCCCAATATAAATTCCTTGGAAGTCTGAACAAAATGAATGAAAACTCTATCCCGTCATCTTCACTGAACTGAGGTCCAGTACATGTCTCCCACACGAATAGAGAGAGGGAGCCAACTTTTATTTGTTCACGTAGGTTGTGCCAAATGGTTTATCCAGGCTTAGATTTTTGTTCTGTTTGTGGGCCATCAGAGGAGAATTCAGCCTCCCGTGCCTAGAATATGCCTTGCTTTAATCACATGTGCCTGAGAGAATTCAGTAGCACACTGCCCATGTGGAGGAGCAGGTGAATAGACAGGTGGTACAAAAAAAGTTAAGATGATAGCCCATCTCTGGGCTTCTTTAAGTCAAAACTGTTTTTTTTTTGAGTTGGAGTCTCACTCTGTCACCCCGACTGAAGTGCTGTGGCACGCTCCTGGCCACTGTAGCCTTGACCTGATGGACTCTGGCGATCCTTCTGCCTCAACCTTCCAAGTAGCTGGAGCTACAGGCACGTGCTACCATGCCCAGCTAGTTTTTGATTTATTGTAGAGACGAGGTCTCGCCAAGTTGCCCGGGTGGGTCTCGAACCCACGGGTTCAGGCAATCCACTCACCTCAGCCTCCCAAAGTGCTAGGATTACAGGCTGAGCTACCGAGCCCGGCCTAGACTCAAAACATTTAATTAAGGTATCTTTGAGTCAGAACACTTAATTAAGTTGTTCTTAGCACATGTGATAACAGGTTCTATAAATCTTGAAAAAAGCACAAAGGTATGTTTTGGCATACTTTTGGTTCATGTTGGTTTTGTCTGAGGACGTGACTTCATCATGGAGATTGGGTGAAATGTGTAGCAGTCATTTATGATGAGGTGATGACACTGATTTCCTATCTTGGGAGGAACCTGGAGAAGATCTTTACTGTTTTTGGATTCCACTAGAAAAAAATAAAAATTCTGTGACTAGGGATGGCTCCTGCAGGTGGAAAAACAAGAGGGCTTAAGTGTGTATTTTTTAGCATCCTTACATAAGGATTGTTGAGGTTCACGTGTGAGTCTTTTTCCGGTATTGTGTGGTAACCATTTGTGAATGCCAGTCAGCCTCAGGGCACTGAGATAGGAATTCTATACCGTGTCCATGTGTTTGGGCAGTTCTGCAGATTGACTTGGTTTCTCAAGGGTCTCTGCACCAGGCCATCAGTGAAACTTTTTTCCTCTTTAGGCATTGGAGCTAAATGTTGTCACACAATTTTCTCTCAATCAATGTTGTACATTTTGCAAGAAAATATTGCTTGCTAACTCTTCTTCTTTGTTGACAAAAGGAAGCTTTCTTCTAGAGAACATGATGTTCTTTCCCTAACTATCCCAAAGATACATTGATGTCTTTAGAGTTTATGAGAGGATGTCTTTTTTCACATGAGCAAGCATGTGCTTGAATTCTGGCTTAGCATGTTCTCTGCATTAAAATACCTTAGTGTCTCCTGATGTTAGGTTAAATTTCTCTTGTGGGTCTTCTTTTTGAAAATGTTGTCATATTGTAGGGCTAGGGTAGCACCCAGAACCAATTTTGATAAGTGTTGGACTTCCCAGTTATGTTCATGGGCAAAGTCATTAAAATTTATGTTGTTAGTTTTATGCCTTAGAAGCCCCATAGTTTTCAGTACGTCTTTGAGCTTTCCATGTCCTTGAGCTTCTCCCATGAGTTAGGTAGATTTGTAATTGCACATTTTCCTTCACACTGAAAATTGAATAGCCCTAGGTATTAAATTACTTTAGGTTAAAGGGAAATTAATCTTTCTGTTGAAAAAGATTTTTCCTGAAACATTCCCATTGAAAGGTACCAATAGTGTTTGTTTTCTCTGATAGACAAAAGAAGGACTTTTGAGCAAGGAGGAGTTATTGAGACTTAGTTCTCATTATTTTGTTAATTCTCTAAGTGAATCCATGCCAGGAGTTTCATGCCTGGCTATGCCTGCATGTGTCCCTACAAAAGTTAGGTTCATGTCAGACCACAGTGGGATGAATGACATTGCTCATGTGTCATGTGTCCCTGTCTGCCTTTCTAAAGCACAGCTGTGTTTCCAATTCACTTTCCAGGTGGCGTTCATGGATTACAGGCCAGTGGCCACAAGTTATTATCTTTGTCTTATGAGGTTTCAGAAGATGTCAAGGAGTCCCATGATACATGCAATGTGCATCCCACTGGATCCTGGTTGATTCTTCATCAAAGTAAGCATCTTCTTTTGAAACACAGTGATTTTTCCCCCCAATTTTCAGGAATGAGGAGTGTGCCTGGATTGATGATGATTCCCAAATATACATTACTTGGAAATCTGAACAAAATGAGTAAAAACTATACTGTCATCTTCACTGAACTGGGACAAGCACGTTTCTACAACAAGGAATAGAGAGAGGGGGCCAACTTCCATTTGTTCACATTGATTGCACCAGTGGATTATTCAGGCTTAGATTGTGATTCTGTGTTTTTGTGAGGGGGATATCCCTGGGAAGTTCACCTTCCATGCATAGAATATGCCTTTCTTGAATCACTTCTCTCAGAGAGAGTGGGGTAGCCCAGGGTCCATGTACAGGAGCAGGTGAATAGGTAGGTAGCACAAGAAGAGTAAGATGGTAGCCCACCTCTGAGCATATAAGTTTGTCTTTGAGTAAAAAACACTTAATAAATAGGCTGTTCATCTCCCAGAGGATAGCACATTCTTGTAGTCATGAAAAGAGCACAAAGCTATGTTTTGGGAATCTTTTGGTTCATGCTTGTGTTGCCTGAGGACATGGGATGACTATGAGGTTGTGTGAAATGTGTTCTCATCATTCATGATGAGGGTGATAACACTGATTTCCTATCTTTGGGAGGAGACTGGAGATGATCTCCACTTTATCTTTTGTTTTCATTGGGATAAATCAAAAATTCTTTTTACCAGTGATGTCTACTGCATGTGGAAAAAGGAGACGGCTAGCGTGCTTTAGTTAGCATCTTTTGGTAAGGATAGTTGAAGAACACCTTGGTGCAACTTATGTGGATAACTGGAAGTTGACCCTTACTCTATAATTCTTGTTGGAGAAATGCCCTAAACCACAGTTTTATGAGGATGATGGTATAGTTTTCACTCATATTGTTTACCTTTCCAAGGAATGCATATATGGAAGTCATCATTGATCCCTGCATCATCTATTTCCCTGCAAATTAGAATTATCCATGTATTTTGGGAAATAGACACTTACCATTTTAAAGACTCTACCAGTACCAGAAAGTTCCCATGGCAGAAATATCCATGAGCTCCATAGATTCTCTGTGAATCTTCCAATATAGAGATGTATTGGCCTATGACCTCATGACCTGTGGCCTTTCTTTCTTAGCAACACCGGCTGTGAAGTAGAGAGAAATTATAGGTATGCTTTATGTGAGTCATTTTGGGGTATTATGTGGTACCCATGATGAATAACCAGTCAACCTCAAGGTGCCAGGATGGGAATTCCCTACAATGTTTGTATGCTTGGGCAGTTCTGCAGTTTTTTAAATTTTATTTTTGGGTTTGTTTGTTTGTATGTGTGTTTTTGAGTCAGAGTCTCACTGTGTTGCCCAGGATAAAGTGCACTAGCCTGATCCAGACTCAGCACAGCCTTGACATTCTGAGCTTAGGCAGTTCTTCTGCTTCAGCCTTCTGAGTAGCTGATACTATAGTCATGTCCCATCAAGCCTGGCTATTTTTATTTATTTTTATTTTTTGTTGAGATGTGATATCACTATGTTTCTAGGCTGATCTAGAACTTCTGGATTCAAGAAGTCCTCTTGCCTTTGCCTCCCAAAGTGCTGAGATGATAGGCGTGAGTCACCATGATTGACCAGTTCTCGTTTTTTGGAAGATCTCTACACCCAGCCATTAGTGGGATCTTTGTCCTCATTAGGCTTTGAAGCTGAATGTTGGCACACAATTTCCTCTCAATTAAAGTTTTATATGTTGTGGGCAAACGTTGTTTGCTTGTCCTTCCTCTTTGTTGATAAAGAGAAGTTTTCTTCTATAAAGCATGATGTTTTTTGCATATGTATCTCAAAGATGCATTGATGCATTTCAAGTTTATGGGAATAGTTCCATGTTTTTATTTGTGTGAAATTGTACTTAGACTCCTATCCTTGGCAAGGTCTCTGCATTTAGTGTCTTTAGTGTCTCTTGGTGTTAGGTTAAATTTCTCTTGTTGTTCTTGTTTATAAAATAGGTGTCATATTGTAGGGTAGGTGTACTACCCAAAAACCAGTTATGGGTAAATGTTGAACTTCAAAGTCATAATCATGGGCAAAGTCCTTAAGATCTATGATGTTTTTCTTCAGAGCAGAATACTGAGGTGCACCAGGGGTAAAAAAGTTTCAACATCAAAGGGAAGTTATCCTTTGTGCTGAAATAGATTTTGTCTGAACCTGTCCCCAATGAAAGATTCAGTTGTTTTTGTCTCATCCATTGGTCAATAGGAAAACTTTTGAGTAAGGAGTGATGAGCAAGTGATGTTGAGAGAATTGTTAATAGTTAGTACATTAGTCTCTTCATGCTCTAAATCACATATACCAGATACCTTTACTCCTTGATGTGCTCATTCATGAATCATTAAAAATGTTAAGCTCATGGAATTTAGAAACATGATACACTGCAGTTAAATGAATGTTACCATTTTTGTGACCTGTTTGTCTATTGGTCTCTGTAAAGCACACTTGTATTTCCTCTCTACTTCCCAGGTAGTGTTGCTATGCAAAGAAGGTCATATGTCACAAGAGATTATCTCTGTATCAGGGGATCCATGGAGAGTCCATGGACACTTATGGCATGGCAACTTTCAGCTCAGAGAACTTTGAGATCCTTTTGAATGGTCAGTATCTGTTTCCCATAATACATGAATATTTCTCATTTGCAGGGAACCAGATGGTACATGGATTGATGATAACTTCCATATATGCATTCCTTGGAAAGCTGAACAAAATGAGTGAAAACTATACCATCATTCTCAGCAAACTGAGGTCTAGCACATGTCTCCAACAGGAATTAGTGAGTGTGGGCCAACTTCCAGTTGTTCATATGGGTGGCACCAAAGAGTTCCTCTAGGCTTGGGACCTTTTGTTCAAAGGACTTCTAGGTGTTTCAGACTCATGGCTAATAGATTGCTTGGCTGCATGACTTCTATCTGTGAATGTGTGGCAGCATGCAGCCTGTCTGCAGAAGTAGGTGAATGGGCAGATAGCACAGATAGTAAACCATATCCTTCGTCTGCAAAGACTTATTTGTTCTTGAGACATACAACTTAGATCACTCATCCTCCAGAGGAAGACAGGTCCTTATAGTCAAAAATGGAGCAGAGGGCTCGGTTTTGATAATCCTCTGTCTTAAGTTTGCTTAGCTGAGGACATGGAATGACCATAGAAATGTGTGGAATTCATGGCAATCAATCATGATGAGGTTGGTGATGCTGATTTCCTATCTTGAGAGGAGCCCAAAGATGATCTCCACCTTAATGTCCACAGTGAGATAAATCCTATGGCCACTGGTGGCTACTGCTTGTAGTAATGGGAGAGGGCTTAATGTACCTTGACTTAACAGCCTCCATGTGCATTTTTTAGTTATATTGATAAGGTTTTTTGGTTGAGTTTCATTTTTTTTTTTTAGTGTTTTGAATGCTATGTGTCTTTCTTGGCTTTAGGAGAGGAATGTGATGCTGTGTCCGTGTGCTTGGGCAGTTCCTTGACGTGGTTTCTAGAAGGCTTCTGTTCCAGACAATCAATGGGATCTTTGTCTCCATTAGGCATCCGAGCTGATTTTGGTACGTAATTTCACTGACCCAACCAAAGTGGTATATATTACAGGTGTATATTGCTTGATCTAACTTCCTCTTTGTTGATAAATGGAAGATCATGATGTCATTTGTGTATGTATACCACATACACCTCTATGTAGTTGAGGTTTATAAGAGAATGTCATTTCCCTTGTGGATGTGGCATCTACTTGAATATCTAGCCCAGCAAGTTCTCTGCATTTAAGTATGTCCATGTCTCCTGAGGTGAGGCTATTTTCAAATTGTTCCTGATGTTTTTCTTTGTGAAATAGAGCCCAGCATTGGACACGTGTTGGACACTGAGGTCATATTATGGGCAAAGTCTTTAAGATCTATGGTGTTCTCAGTTTTAGCACCTTAGAAGTCCTGTAGGATTCATTATGTCTAGTTGTCTTTCAGGTCCTTGTTCCTTGCCAATGAGGAAGTAACCAAGGTTGAGGTAGATTTGTGTTTGCACGTTTTTCTTCAGGGAAGATTATTAAAGTACACCAGCTGAAAATACTTCAAGGTCAAAGGGAAATTCACTTTGTACTAAAGAAGTTTTCCCTGAAACTGTCCCCACTGAAAGATCTTAATAACATTTGTCTTCTCTGGTGGCCAAGCAAAGGGTTTTTGATTAATGAGTGACCAATGAGTTAAGTTGAAAGAGTTTTTCACATTTAAGAGTTTTAGCCTGGCAAATACTTTTTCCCAGTCTGTGGGCTGTCTCCCTGCTCTCTTGATGGTTTCTTTGGCTTTGCAGAAGCTTATTAGTTTAATGAGGTCCCATTTGTCTATCTTATCTCTTATGGCCCATGCGTTTCAAGTTTTGTTCAGGAATTGGATGCCAGTTCCAATTTCCATAAGGGTGTGTCCTGCATTTTCTAAGGTTCTTATGGTTTGAGGTTTTACATTTAGGTCTCTGATCCATTTAGAGTTATTTTTTGTGTATGGGGATAAATAGGGGTCTTGTCTGAATCTTCTGCATGTGGTCAGCCAGTTTTCCCAGCACCATTTACTCAGTGGTAGGTGGTGGAGGCTTTGTCAAAGAGTTAGTTGAGAAATTGAGGTTTTGCTTCTGGAATCTCAATTCTATTCCATTGGTCTATATGCCTGTTCCTGTTTCGATTATTGTAGCTTTATAGTAAAGTTTGAAGTCTGGTAATGTGATACCTCCTGCTTTGTTTTTTTTTTTGCTGAGGATTGTTCTGGTTATTCTTGGTCATTTGTGTTTCCATATGAATTCCTGTATTGGGAATATACCCTGAAGAACTCAAATCACTCTATAAAAAAGATACCTGCACACGTATGTTTATTGCAGCATTGTTCACAATAGCAAGAACCTGGAAGCAACCATGCTGTCCATCAAAAGAGGACTGGATTTTAAAAACGTGGTACATATACACGATGGAATGCAACACAGCCATAAAAAAGAATAAAAAAAAAAAGAACAAAATCATGAACTTCGCAGTAACCTGGATGGAACTAGAGTTTATAATACTGAGTGATCTCTCACAGAAACAAAGATTTGAGTATCACATGTTCTCACTCATAAGTGGACCTTGAACATTTATTGTAATACTATAAGAAAAGGTTTGACGGTGGTAGAAAACTATGGGGTAGTAGGGAGGGGAAGGGAGGTGGGATTAACGGTAGTCGATATCTGTCTGGGGATAGGGCAACATCCCTTATCAACAAGGGTGCCTGAACGATGCATATTTGTATACCTAACCCTTAACTGCACCCCACAATTTTAAAATAAAAAAAATATATAAAAGAAAACAAATTTAGTGAGATGCCATATATGAGAAAATAAAGAGGAGACCTATTTAAACTCAAAAAAAGAGCTTTAGCCTGTTAATGTTTTAAATTCATACAAGCCAGATACCTTTAGGCATGTGTTCATAAAAATATGAAGCTTATGGATGGTATATACAAGATAGAACACAGAAGGATGAATGCCACTGCCCTGTGACCTGTGTCTTTTTCTACCTTTCTAAAGCATACCTATGTTTTCATTGAACTTCCCAGGTGGTCTTGCCATGGAGGGAAGGCCATAGGTCATAAGGGACAATCTTCATATTGTGATATCCATGAAGATTTTGTGAAGCCCATAAACACATTTGACATGGGGTCTTTTGGGTGCTGGTAGATCCCTCAGGACAGTAAGTGTCTGTTTTCTAAAATACACTGATTTTCCTCATTTGCAGGGATGCAGGTTGTGCATGGATCGATGATGACTTCCATATATGCATTCCTTGGAAAGCTGAACAAAATGAGTGAAAACTCTATACCATCATCCTCATTGAACTAAGGTCCAACACATGTCTTCAACAGGGAATAATAAGAAAGGGCCAACTACTAGCTGTTCACATGGAATTTAGTAAGGGGTTTAAATGTGGTCAGTTTTGGGTAAATGGGGAGTTCTGGGAATTTTGAACTATTGTGAGGAGGACATTACTTGGTTGAATGACTTCTCTGAAAAAATGATGTAGCACCCAGTCTGTCAGCACCTTAATGTGCAGGTGGCACTGGAAGGGCAAGATAGTAGCTAACCTCTTCCATGTCTTGTTTGTTGTTGAGTCATACCACTTGGGTCTTTTGTTTTCCACAGAATTACAAGTTTTTACAGTTTGCAATAGAGAAAAAGCCAATCCTGACCATTACTGACTCACCTTCATCTTTCACAGGGGTGATTGTGAGGCTGAAGATATTGAGTAGAATCAGTTTCAGGTAGTCATAAGGAGGGTGGTGATACACACATTTTTTTAAGTGGAGACTGGAAAAGGTCTCCACTGTTTACTTGATTTCCACAGAAGAAAATCCAAATCCTTTGTCCAGTGATGGGTAATGCAAGTGAAAAATGGACATATGTATGTGTGCATTGACTTGGTAGCCTTTTATGTGGATTGTTTAGTGACTCTTTTTTTTTTGAGTTGGAGTCTCACTTTGTCGCCCAGACTGGAGTGCAGTGGCCGCTCCCGACCACCGCAACCTCGACCCGCTGGGCTCAGGTGACCCTTCCACCTCAGCTTTCCGAGTAGCCGCACTACCACACCCAGCTGATGTTTTGATTTATTGTAGAGATGAGGTCTCGCCAAGTTGCCCAGGTGGGTCTCGAACCCGTGGGCTCAGGCAATCCACTCACCTCAACCTCCCAAGGTGCGGGATTACAGGCTGAGCCACTGAGCCCGGTGTTTAGTGACTCTTAATAGTCACAAATAAATTTTATTTTCCTTGGATATAAGTTTTTTGATGGGTCTTGCCAAACAAATTACTCTGTGGACATGCAAGCACTAGTTGTAGCTGTATAACAGCAAATGAAAGCCGACTGAAGCTAATAGAAGGAAGACAATTGATTAACACGCATAAGAGGTCTCTTGACTCTCCTGCCTATTAAATCTGGCATTAGTTACCTCTTCCCTGTTTGCAGTAATCTTGGTGACCCTGGTAATTTTCCCAGACGTGCTGTATCAAATCTTCCATCTCACAATGGGAGTATTGCTAATGGGAGGCTAGCATTGCTAAGACTGAATTATTCTACTGTATCCATGCCTTTGCAGTGCCCATTCTTATGGGGACCCTGTCTTTTTTTGGTTTTTCATTGAAGAGGAACATAGGGGTCAGGACTGTATTGACCTCCTATCTTAGAGGAAGAAAAATACAAATTCAGCCCATAGGAACTTCCTTGCCTAAATCTTATCTCAGGATCCACTGTTCTAGAATTTTAGGGGATTTCATGTAGAACTAAGTTCAGGGATTAAGGCAATGTCTGATGTTTTTCCGTACCATAAATCTTACATCTGACTCTTTTTGTCTACCAGATATTCATAAATCAACTTTCTTCTTTCATGGGGGGATCTCATGTAAGCCATCTATAGCATCCATTAAATCACCACCCAATTTCTCAATGAAGGGAGTTCTGTCAATACTTTGTTTATTCAAGACACCACTTTCCTTTTTGTAAATTCTATTTCCTATGGTTTGTAGCACAGCTAAAGTTGCCATGTTATGGTCTCCTTATTTAGCTAGTTTTAGATTAAGGAGCCTTTGAAATATATTCCTTGATCACTGGTAATAATTCTCAGGGTACTAGACATTAGTTCCAAGCATTAAGAGACCTACAGAATTTTCTCCATCTCTCTGCCTCCAGCAAGTGGAACTTGGAGTTGCTGCTTCTGCAGAAACACCAGGCTACCCTAGTGGCAGAACTGAGACTGTGGGCTTCTCAGCCCCTCTTTGCAGAACCACTCCATCTTCCTTTTTAGCTGCTATGTCAGTAACTACCAGAGTATATGCCTCTTTCTATTTTTAATTTCTCTTCTAACTTGCACATCTACTCTCAGTCACTGATCAGGAGAAAAGTGGAGAAATCTGGACAACTTTAAAGAAGAAATATTCTATTTTATTAATGTTTGTGCATATGCATTTTCAGTTAACTGTAGACTTTGTTTCAATGCTTTCAGTATAAATATAGATTGTATGTATGTACACACACACACACACACACATGAGACTATGAAGTAACATACAAAGAAGATTTGTCATTTTCCTTTGTTACAGGTATTCTAACATATCTTCTTGGTTTTTTCCCCTTGTCTGACTTTAGAGAATAGACCAGTATATTTCACAATATATCGTCTTCCTATTTTTATTTATTTATTTATTTATTTATTTATTTATTTAGAGTCAGGGTCTCATTCTGTCCCCCAGACTAGAATACAGTGGCATGATCATGGCTAGCCACAGTCTTAAACTCCTGTGCTCAGGTGATTTTTTTCCACCTTAGCCTCTTGAGTAGCTGGGACTACAGGTGCACTTCACCACACCCAGCTAATTTTTTTATCTTTATTTTTGGAAACAAGGTCTTGTTGATATGGTGTCCAGGCTGATCTAGAACTACTGGCCTCAAGCAATCCACCTATCTCAGCCTGCCCAAGTGCTGAGATTACAGGCCTGAGCCAGGCCTCCTCATCCTATTAGCTAAGAAAGCACATATGCTTTCAGTGAGAGGTGGTAGCCTGAATTGGAGTCAGTGTTTACATGACTATATTCAGTGATGTCATTCCCTTTCATGCTCAAGTCATAAAAAATTCACCACGTATTTCTTATTTTTGGAGGAATAAGCCAAAAGATTATGTTGATGAAACCAGAACAATTTCAAGTTATGCTAATTGTTTGTAAAATATTTAGTTGTGTTTATTTATGGTTGGTTGATTCATTTTCCTGTGGGCTTTCTAGTCTTTTTTATTACTTACATTGTAATCAAAGCACCTGGAAATGGAGCCTCGAATGACATGATACAGTTTCCATAATATCTATATTTTCCATAAAGACAAACAATTCTGGATGCATTGTATCTACATGTTGTCATCTATCCTACTATACTTCTTTGTAAGGAGGTATTTTGGAGACAAAATTCTTCTTTTCACCTACATAGATGTCTCTCATTTGTTCTCTCACATTCACTCTTGTGGTAGTTTGATCTGTCAATTGTGGTTGGCGTGCTCCGATGAGCAAAATATGGGATTTTACAATGCATAAAAACCTCCTTGATTTTTAGTTGATATTTTGTTTATTTGCCTTAACAACAAGATTAATCAATTTGGGTTGACATTTAGAAATAACATGTTATGAATCTTACTATGTGATGCTTCCTCAGAGTGCTACATTTTATTGCTGGTGAAGGTCTTTGACTTTCACCTGTCAACTCATGACAATTTCTGTAGGATTTATATTTATGTCTCATGTTCTTTTCTGCCATGAATGAGGATGACACTTGCAGAAACATGGGGACTTTTCCTCTGATATCTTGCGTTTTCTGCTTGTGATAATTAAAGGAAGAGGAAAAGTTCCCATATCCTTCAAGATCATTTTCTTGCAATGTTATGCATGTAACTTTACTATTATACTTGCCAGGTTACCAGTGAAGGGCTCTTTGCTGTGTGGTAGTGAATAGCAATGTGATTTGAGTAGGCTCAGCCACTCCAATTGAGTAACTGCTATTCCAGCCTTGTGCCCCAGAGGCACTGCATGTTTATTGCAGAGATTTTATTTTCTAGTAGTTTGTTTTTGTTCCATGCACAACTTCAAAGTGCGTTCCACTTTGAAAGCTTTTGAAGCCACGAGTGTTATTATTGTCAGATTCATTAGAAAAAAGAATGTGTACAAGACTGTTGGGAAGTATCCATAAATAGCAGTGTTTGTTAGGAAAGGGATGTGTAGCAACCATTATTGTTCAGAGGAGTCCAAAGTCTCCTTCTTTGTTTTTAGATGGGTAGATTTTCAGCATGTTTGTTAGAATTAAAACCAGGAAGTTTTACACTGAAGGTTGTTTAGCTGGTGAAGTGAAAACTGCTCCCAATTTAAATGTTATTAATTTAAATGAAGGTGCAAGGTGTATTTCATGGGACAGCATTCCATGATACTTGTTGACCAATGCCTGCACTTGTAATTAAGAGACCATTTGTTTCCTGTACCCTTCACAGGTGCAATTGCCATGGAACTCAAGGCAAATATGTATATAAAGGCTTGTATTTTCATTCATACTTTGAGATGCAGGAGAATGCTTTGGATAAATAAACAGTAGGGTTGTTTAAGAAGTAGCTGTACTGCTCATGTCAGTATTTTTCTTCTAAAATGTATACTAATAAGTGGACATAGAAGAAAATTTTACTTCTTTGGTCCCTCGTGGCATGTGGATTTTCTTTATGGCTTTGTTTTACTAGTGCTCACACAGTGTTTATGTATCTATATGGAAGCAACAAATGTTTATATATTGTGTTTCTTTTAATTCAATTCATAGCGTTCTCTAATTTCCCTTGTGGAGCCTTCACCCATCTAGAAGTTATTTAGAATGTATCATTTTATTGTCAGTGTTGCTGAATTTTCAGCTGTATTTCATATGTGTTTTACTGATTTATATTGTCATAGCCACATTGCATATTTGGTAACAATTCGAGTCATTTAACTTTTGTAGCATTAATTTTGTTATCCCAGGTAAGTCCATCTTTATTAATGCTCTTGTGTGCATAAGAAAACAGTACATATTCTGCTGTTAGTGCTTATAGAGGCCTTTTATTGCTAATTGAATATGTTATATTGTTGTTTGTGTCATGTATAGCCTTAGTGATTTTTGTTGTTCTATCTATTAGTGACAGAGGCGTGTTGACTTCTTCAAATATAATAGTAAATTTGTCTATTTTTCCTTTCAGTTTTATTAGTGATTATAGGTCTCTTGTATGGTACATACATATGTAGTGTTGTTTTATGTTCTTGATGAATTATTCTAATAATATATAATATTTCTCAATTCCTGATAACATTGTTCTGCAGTCCATTTACCTGATATTAATGTAAACATATCAATCTTCTTTTTATTTCTGTTTGTATGGTATATCTTATTTCTCCTCTTTATTTTTAAACACTGTTCTTATATTTAAAGTCATTTTCTTATAGATAATATACTACTATTTATAGATAACTGACAATTTTCATGTTTTTGTGGGAGTTTAGTCTAGTTATATTTAAACAATTATTGATATATTCAGAGCTATGACTGCATCTAATCTCTACTATTAACTTCTCTTATATTTTTAATAGTTGTTGCTCTAGTGTTTACATATATAACTTTGTTTAGTTTCGAGATTTTAAAATCCTATTTCACTTTGCATAGGCTTATGCAT
>NW_007163698.1:0-817 GCF_000164805.1 Carlito syrichta
TGTCTCCATATATGGGACATCAATCCAGATACGGGCCAATTACGGGGCCACCAATCAGAGGCAGACCAGTTATTGAGGCATCCCACACAGAGGAGGGCTAGTCACTGGGACATCCAACACAGAGGACAGTGAGTCATTGTTGCACCCATAACATTGCAGGGCCAGTCATTGTGACATACATTATGGAGGAAGACCAGTCAATGGGACAACCTTCACCAAGGAATACTAGTCGCTGTGGAAACCATTATGGTAGAGTACCAGTCACTAGAGCGTCAGTCAAGTGGAGGCCTAGTCACTGGGCACCAATAAAGGAGGAGGTCTAGTCACTGGTAAACCAACATAGGGGTGGTGCAAGCACTGGGACATCAATCATAGGGGAGGGTGAGTCACGGGTGTACCTTTCATAGAGTAGTGACAGTCATTTGGGCACTCATCAAAGACAGTGCCAGTCACTGAGGCACATATTATAGAGGAGGGCCAGGCATTGGGGCACCCATCACAAATTATGGCTAATAAATAGGACACCAATTATGGAGGAGGCTCAGTTACTGTCACACCCATGACAGAGGAGGACTAGTTACTGGGATATTCATTTTGGAGGAGGACCAGTCACAGAGGCACCTAAAAAAGAGAAAGACCAGTCAATGGAGCACCCATTTTGGAGAAGGCTCACCCACTGGGAAACACATAACAGCAAGAGGGTCCATCACTGAGGCACATATAAGAAAGGAGGGCTAGTGAATGGAACACCAATTGCGGAGGAGGCCATTAGTGGAAAATTCATGAAAGAAGGGGGCTAGTCACTGAGGTTCCCATT
>NW_007163699.1:0-2840 GCF_000164805.1 Carlito syrichta
TGGAAGGCCAGTTACTGAGGCACCAAATAGGAGGAAAGCTAGTCAATGGGGCACCCTACACAGAAGAGATCACTCACTGGGGCATCAATCATTACAGAGGGCTAGTCACTGTGACGTTTATTATGGAGGATGGCTTATCACTAGGGCATCCATCACAGAAGTGACTCAGTCACTGTGGCACATATCAAAGAGGAGAGCAAGTCATTGTGGCAGCCATCATAGAAAAGAGCCAGTCACTGAGGCAGCTGTTAGAGTATAAGCACAATTACGGAGGTGACCATCACAGAAGAGATCCAGTTACTGTGGCAGCCATAATATTGGAGGACTAGTCACTGAGGCAGCTATTACAATGGGGGGTCAGTCGCTGGGGCACTTACAACAGAGGAGCCATCATAAGGGAGACCATCTCTCAGAACACCCATCACAGCAAAATCATATGGGTGCTACCCGTAAGAAAAGAGGTCACTGAGTCACCCATGCAAGAGGAGTCTCCATAAATGGGACACCAATCCAGATAAGGGCCAATTACGGGCCACCAGAGGCAGACCAGTTATTGAGGCATCTCACACAGAGGAGGGCTAGTCACTGGGACGTCCAACACAGAGGACAATGGGTCATTGTTGCACCCATAACATTGCAGGGCCAGTCAATGCGACAAACAATATGGAGGAAGACCAGTCAATGGGACAACCTTCACCAAGGAATACTAGTCGCTGTGGGAACCATTATGGTAGAGTACCAGTCACTAGAGCATCAGTCAAGTGGAGGCCTAGTCACTGGGCACCAATAAAGGAGGAGGTTTAGTCACTGGCAAACCAACATAGAAGAGGTGCAAGCACTGGGGCATCAATCACAGGGGAGGGTGAGTCACAGGGGTACCTTTCATAGAGTAGTGACAGTCATTTGGGCACTCATCAAAGACAGTGCCAGTCACTGAGACACATATTATAGAGGAGGGCCAGGCATTGGGGCACCCATCACAAAGGATGGCTAATAAATAGGACACCAATTATGGAGGAGGCTCAGTTACTGTCACACCCATGACAGAGGGGGACCAGTTACTGGGATATTCATTTTGGAGGAGGGCCAGTCACAGAGGCCCCTAAAAAAGAGAAAGACCAGTCAATGGAGCACCCATTTTGGAGAAGGCTCAACCATTGGGAAACACATATTAGCAAGAGAGTCTGACACTTGGACACCTATAAGAAAGGAGGGCTAGTGAATGGGACACCAATTGTGGAGGAGGCCATTAGTGGAAAATTCATGAAAGAAGGGGACTAGTCACTGGGGTTCCCATTTTGTAGGTGGGCCAGTCACTGGGGCATCTATCAAACAGGAAGCCCAGTAAATGGAGCACTCATAATGTAGGAGACACGGTCATTGGGACACACATTACAGAAGAAGGCAAGTCACCAGGGCACACATTATGGTGGTGGCCCAGAACTGGGACAGGCATCACCACAGCAAGCTAGTCACTGGGATACTCATATTGTGAAAGACCAACTTACAAGAACTCCCATCACACAAAAGATCTAGTCCATGAGGCACCCATCACAGAGACTGGCCTGTCTTTGCATCTTCAGTTACAGAGGAGAACCTGTCACTCTGACACCCATCAGAGAGGAGGGTCAGTCACCTGGGCACAAATTGTATATAAAGGCCAGTCACCGGGGCACCCATAACAGATGAAGCCCTGTCCCTGGGCATGCATCACACAGGAGGTTGACTCACTGTGTACACATAACAGTGGAGGGCCAGTCACTGTGGCACCGCTCATAAAGGAAGCCCAGTCACCTGTGTACACATCACAAGGATGTGTAGCCATTGAGGCGGCCAACAAGAAGGGAGAAATTGTTACCTAAGTTCCCATCAATGAGGAGGATGAGTCATTGTGGCAACCATGACAGAGATATTCCAGTCACACCCATCACAGAAGAGAGTTATTCATGTGCACCCATCAAAGAAAAGGACAGTCACTTGGACACCCATCAGAGTAGAGGGCCAGTACTGGAGCACTCATTATGGGAGAGGGTCAGTCATTGGGACACACATCACAAAGGAAAGTCAGTCCCTGGGTCACAGATTATAGAAGAAGGCCAGTCACTGAGTCACCCACCAAAGATAAAAGCCTATCACAGGAAGCTGTCACAACGGAGGCCCAATCACCAGGGCACATAACACAGAGGTGACCCAATCAGTACATCAGCCATCACATATGAGAACCAGTTCCTGGGGCAGCCATCACTGAGTAGACCCAACCACAGGGGCACCCATAATGACAGGGACACACAAGTGACAGGGGCACCCACCATGGAGGAGGTCATTGAAGCACCCATCCAAGAAAAGATCCAGCCACTGGGGCACCTATATCAGATGAGGGCCAATCGTTGCACCTCCCATCACATATGTTGGCCAGTTATAGGGACACCATTCACAGAGGAGGGCTAGTTACTGGGGCACACATAAAAGAGGAGAGCCAGTCCCTGAGGCATCAATTATGGAGGAGGGATAGTCATTGGGAAATCTTCTCAGAAGAGGGCTAGTCAGTATGGAAACCATTATGGTGAACTGCCTGTCACAGGGACATAATCACAGAGGAGGCCCAATCACTGGGGCAGCAATCACGAAGGAAGTCCTGTCACTGAGGAACTCATCACAAAGAACAACCAGTCAATGGGACACCCATCACAGAAGAGGCGAGTAACTGGAGCAACCATTTTGGATAAGACCCAGTGACTCAGATTCCCATCGCAGAGAGGGCTCAGTCATTGAGTCATCCATTATTGAGCAGGGCCAGTCACTGGGGAACTGATCACAGAAGGCTAATCAATGATGCAGCA
>NW_007163700.1:0-815 GCF_000164805.1 Carlito syrichta
ACACTGCCTTAAGCCACGGATAATTTAGCAAACGCCCAGATGTTTGTAAGTTACATGGAAACCGAGTTTCCTGGCTCCTCTTTAGTAAAGCATGTAGAAACGTTCAAGTGACATAATTACCCAGATTCCTATTTCATTCTAAGCAAAATGACGAGATGTTTCCTGTTGGCCTGGAAGTTGAGACTCTATATACCTATAGAAAGGTGACAAGAATATGTCTGGGGACGTGGATTCTAAGATTCCTAGTTCCCTCCCAATAATACTTCCTAAAAAAATGGAACACCTAAACCCAAAGTCCTAACAACAAGCAGCGGAGTCACTGAAGTTTCTGGAGTAGGAGGTAACATTGAGGTCAGGGCTTACATAAAAAAGTCCGAGATAATTACTGGTGTCCTGGATCTGGAATCAGAGGTTCCGAGTATCTAAATGGACTTGTTGTGCCAGATTCTTGTTCACAACTATCAAGAATACCAGAGTGTTGCTGGAGTCAAGGAATGATTGATTCATAATATCCACATAACAAATTTCTCTAAGACATGAGGGGTGCTTGAAGCCCTGATTTTGTTTAGCATTTAGTAAGATGCACTGTAGATTTGTGGTATTGAGAACCCATGTAGCCCAGATTCCTTATTCATCCTTCGCAAGAGTCATGAATTTTCCTGTATATGAGGACTCCCATTACCCGTATTCCTGCTTCATTCTGAGCAAGACATTGAGATATTTCGTGATGATATAGAATTCAAGTTGTTTGGATATCAATTGAAAGACCCCAAGAAGTTTCCTGGGCAAATGGAATCCAAGATTCCTGCTTCCCT
>NW_007163701.1:0-515 GCF_000164805.1 Carlito syrichta
GACACTCTGGCACTGGCTCCTGTTCCTCCCTTCATCTTCCTCCCCCGTCCTATCTGGCCCCTCTTTTCCAGGAACCTTGCTGCACCCACCCCTGCATCTTCCCTCCCCTCCCCTGGACTCGCCATGCTGGGGGGCTGCCCCTTGCTTTTCTGTCTCTGGTTTTCTCTCCGCTTTATCTCCAGCTGCCAGCCAATCGGGTCAGGCAAGTCCGTCCCATCCTGAGAACCCAGGCCCCCTTCAACCTCTAACCAGATCCCTCCTCTTCCCCGGAGATTTCCCTTTTCAAACCTGCCTGGATGGCTGTTCTGTGACTTGACAGTGGCTCCCTTAGGCCCAATGCCACCCCCTCCATCTGTGACTTAGTCCATTGTAGTGGTAAGCTGACACAACCGGATGTGATGTTGGTGAAAACTCATGCCCCCCTGGGGAATTACTCCTGCCCTGTTCTATAAATATCTATAAATACTCATACACACACACACACACACACACACACACACACACACACACACACA
>NW_007163702.1:0-445 GCF_000164805.1 Carlito syrichta
TATGTTTTTACCACTTCCTCTAAGTTTATGTTTCACTACTTACTCTAGGGGACAGGAGCCACACAGTTTCCTAGTGAATGTTTTTTCAGTTCCACTGGCATGAGACCATGTAACACTTGCCAAGTTTAATTAAGGTCATTCGTGGTGGTATTATATGACTTCTTCAATGTGTTACTTCTAGTGGCTCATGGAAGTGGAGCATGGAGATTAAGAGACAGTTTCTGGAGCCAGATCACTTGGGTTCCGTTCACTAGCTCTCCAATGCTGGGCACGCTACTTGGTTTCTTTGTGCCTTCGATTCCTTAAATGTTAAATGAGGATAAAAGCAGCACGTGCCTTACAGAGTTGATACGTGTAAACCCTTAGAAGAACGCCTGGCATGTGTGAGGACTACGCAGTGCTGCCTGTTGCTATGTGATACTGCACTGGCAGCAAGGGCGGAAGG
>NW_007163703.1:0-588 GCF_000164805.1 Carlito syrichta
CATGGAGATTAAGAGACAGTTTCTGGAGCCAGATCACTTGGGTTCCGTTCACTAGCTCTCCAATGCTGGGCACGCTACTTGGTTTCTTTGTGCCTTCGATTCCTTAAATGTTAAATGAGGATAAAAGCAGCACGTGCCTTACAGAGTTGATACGTGTAAACCCTTAGAAGAACGCCTGGCATGTGTGAGGACTACGCAGTGCTGCCTGTTGCTATGTGATACTGCACTGGCAGCAAGGGCGGAAGGATTCCCATCCTGATAGTCTCACCAGCCCTCGGCGCTTCCCGTGGTGTGCCGTGGAGAGCTGATGTTTGCCATTCGTGGTGGCAGGATTCCCGGTGGCTAGCCGTTCCCAAGGGGCAGCCACTGGGCTCTGTTTGGCAGCTATGGAGAAGGCCTTACCCTTTCTCCTTTTCCTTCCACCCACATCCCACCTTCAATCGTCCCAGCCCCCTAGTCTCCTGTCCAAAGTGTTTCTATACTGATATGCAGAACTCTCACCATCAACTCGCAGGTGGTCCTTCAGTGCCCGGATTTCTTTCTCATTGAGATCAATTTCCAGTTTTTCAGGAAAGTTCCCATCTTGCC
>NW_007163704.1:0-1043 GCF_000164805.1 Carlito syrichta
CTGTGCCTTTAGTTTTGACTTTCTTCTGTTGAGCTCAAATTAAATTTGTCCTCAGTGAAAAGTTTTCTCAGATTCTCTATGGTGCATATCAGATCAACTCTAATGTAAAATGCTCAAGAAAAAAACGGAGGCTGAGCAAGGGTAAGTTAATTATTGAAATTATGTGTTAATTATGATGAATTAGAGTAATGAAGTTGTGCTGAGCAGATTTCTATTGTGTCTTTATCTTCTCTGTTCTAAATGGTTTTGAAACTAAAAAGTGTTATTGGAAAAAGGTATTATCAGATGAAGTTAAAATAATTAATCATAGCTTCATAGGTCCATAGGTGTTGCAATATGGTTAACTATGTCTCCATATGATTAAATATGTCTCAGATTTTGTATTTTGACATTAAGATGAGTTATGTAACATATTTCGGTGTTACTTCTTCCACAGTTGTTAAAACTCATGGCAGAAGATAACGGATCAGTTGAAGTTGTGATTTACAGAATTTTATACTTTAAAACTTTAAAAAAGTCATGCAGCTAAAGGAGATGGGGATAAAGCTAATAACACTAATATCCCTTAATCGCTGAAACATTGCCATATGCAAGGCACTACTACTGCCTAGTCTATGAACGCACAACTCCTTGTAAATGATTCACAGATGGAATTCCATGAAGTTTGTGGAATCTTAGGTTTAGGGAACTCAAATAATCTGAAAATCTCATGCAAGTACTAAATGCTGAATTTAAACCCATGCTATTCTTTTCATTATATTTTCTTGTAAAAAGTTTATATTTATGCTTTCAAGGCTTTTTTATGTTTCAACAAACTTTTCTTGGTGATACATAGGAATTATTTGCTAGAGTGCAACTTTTCAAAGACCGCCTAGAAGGTAAATGCTGTTGAAATCTGGGGGTGTGGTGAAGGAGGGAAGAAGAGGTTGACATTGATCTTCACAGGACAAATACATTGGTATAATATAAAAACATCCTGTTTACTTGACATGCAAAAGTGATGCAGAATGCACCATTTTGCGAGGGAGTAGGAGACCCAAATG
>NW_007163705.1:0-1185 GCF_000164805.1 Carlito syrichta
TTCTCAAAAGTAGACATATTCATGTCTGTAATCCCAGCACTTCTGTAGGTTGAGGCAGGAGGATTGCGTGAGGTCAGGAGTTCGTGGCCAGCTTCAGCAACACAGTAAGACCTGTCTACAAAAAAATACAAAATTAGCCAGGTGTAGTAGCATGCACCTGTGGTCCCAGCTGCTTGGGAAGCTGAGGGAAGAGGATTGATCGAGCCCAGGAGTTCAACTCTGCAGTGAGCTATCATCATGCCACTGTACTCTGCACTCCATCCTTGGTGGCAGAGCAAGATCCTATTTCAAAAAAAAAAAAAAAAAAAAGATATACATACATACCAACAGGTATATGAAAATAAGAATCATTAACTATCAAGGAAATGCAACTCAAACCCAGAGTGCAATATGGATATCATCTCACCTGTTAAAATGACTATTCTCAAAAAGAAAATAACAAATGCTGGACAGAATACAGAGAAAGAGGAACACTCACACACTGTTGGTGGGGATGTGAATTAAGTATAGCTACTGTGGAAACTAATAAGAAGGTTTCTCAAAACACTAAAAATAAAACTACCATATCATTCAGCAATCCTAATCTTGGGTATATATCCAAAAGAAATAAAATCAGTCTAGTAAAGATATCTGCACCTCCATGTTTATTGCAGCAGTATTCACAGCAGCCAAGATATGGGATCAACCTGTCTCCACTAACAAATGAATGGGTTTTTAAAAATGTGGTATACATACACAGTGGAATATTATTCAGTCGTTAAAAAGAATGAAATCCTGTCACTTACAGCAACATGGACAGAAGCGGAGACTACTGTGAAATAAGCCAGGCACAAAAAGACAAATGTCACATGTTCTCACCCCTATGTGGGAGCTAAAGAAATTGATCCCATAGAGGTAATGAGTAGAGAAGGGTAGTGGGGAGGGAGGTATAAAGAGGGTTTGGAGCATGGGTACAAAAATATGGTAGATAGGTTGGCTAGGCTGGGTGGCTCAGCCTGTAATCCCAGCACTTTGAGAGGCTGAGGCGAGTAGATTGCCTGAGCCCACAGGTTTAAGACCAGCCTGGGCAACTTGGCAAGACCTCGTCTCTACAATAAACAAAAAATTAGCCGGGCATGGTAGTACGCACCTGTAGTTTTGGCTACTTGGAAGGCTGAGGCAGAAGGATCGCTGGAGCCCAGCAGG
>NW_007163706.1:0-1064 GCF_000164805.1 Carlito syrichta
GGGGGAGGTGGGATGGGCAGTAGTGTGACCCTGCCAGAGGACTCAGGCACCTCATCAACAAGGGTCCTGGCATAATGAACATTTGTATACTTGACCCTGAATTGTGCCCCACATCTTTAAAATTAAAAAATCATAATTGTAGATACTTGCCTTTTTTTTTTTTTTTGAGTAGGAGCCTCACTCTGTCACCCAGACTGGAGTTCAGTGGCCGCTGTTGGCTACCGCAGCCTCGACATGCTGGGCTCCAGGCATCCTTCTGCCTCAGCCTTCCAAGTAGCTAGAAGTACACGCACACGCTACCATACCCGGCTAAGTTTTTTATTTATTGTAGAGATGAAGTTTCGCTGAGTTGCCCAGGCAGGTGTCGAACCCCCGGACTCAGGCAATCCATTCACCTCAGCCTCGCAAAGCATGGAATTACAGGCTGAGCCACCGAGCCCGGCTGATATTGATCTTGATTACTTTGAATTTTTTATTGTATCTATCCATCTATGGAACCACCATTAAATTCTATGATCTAGTCTGATGGTGCCCACAGCTGAAGAGAAAATGATACACAGCATTTTTCTATTCTCTCTGATGCCTAATTAATACTTTCTGGAGTCAGATTGTTAAAAATATAACAAATATATACCTTTTTGAACAGAAAGGATAGAAGCAATTCCAATATTTAAATTTCAATCTCTGGGAATATACTTACATGTTAAAACTAATGTAGCAAACAATACTGACTAGATTACATGCTTTTCTGCCAGAATACAGAGATGGATTACCTTGAATCCAGTTTCATCATAAATGTCTTTATCCAGTGTCAAAATTAATTTCCTTATAAATCAAAAAATACTTTTCACAAAATGTTAAAAATGTGAAATATTGGCAAAAGGAAAGCAAGGCAATTTGAACAATTGGACATTAGTGTAGAACATTATGTACAAGGATTGACTACAGCATTTTTTATAATCATGAAACTAAAAATAATCTAAATTTCTACAAGGAATTAACAGTTAAACAAATAATAGAATAGAATGCACCCATTCTTCAGAGCACACTTTAAAATAGTAAGT
>NW_007163707.1:0-736 GCF_000164805.1 Carlito syrichta
ATAAATAAAAATAAAAAGAATTTTTAAAAAAGAATTGTACCTTGGACATTTGGGACTCCGAAGAGAGTGTGAGAAGAGGAGAAGGTTGAAAACTTATCTATCGTGTACAATGTGCACTAGTGGGGGTAATGGACAAAAATAGAAAGGTTAAAAATAAAAGAATACAATATTTAAAGAAAAGTACTGAATTCACAATAAAAGGGACACTAGAGAGAGTTAGTTAATGAGGAAAGATTCATAAAAATCATCCAATCTGAAGGAAAGCAGCAATGTATTGAAAAAAACCCACATCAATTTAAGGAGTAGGAGAAGTAGTCTTACAGGCATTTCACTGAAGTCCTGAACAGAGAAGAGATTGGTGCAGGAAAAATAATTTGAGGTAATATTTGAAATATTTGACAAAACTGTGAGTTTAGAAATTCAAGAAGCAAATCTTAAATTAGATAAACCCAAAGATATTCTGCACATATTTTAATAAACTGCTGAATATTTAAGATAGAGAAGAAATATATATGCCAAGACAAATATATATTCAAGACAGTGTATTTGAAAAAACAAGGATTTGAATAACTGCAGATTTATTATTAGAAACTATAAATGGAAGACATCATTAAAGCACAGACATATGACACATAATGACGTTTTAGTCAGCATCAGACTGCATCCATGACAGTGGTCCTATAAGTTTATATAGGAGCAGAAAACTTTCTATTGCCTAGTGACATTGGAGGTGTTG
>NW_007163708.1:0-1251 GCF_000164805.1 Carlito syrichta
TTTTTTTTTTTTTGCTGAAGAGTGTTCTGGCTATTCTTGGACGTTTGTGCTTCCATATGAATTCCTGCATTGTTTTTTCTAGGTCTGAAAAGAATGTTGCTGGTAATTTGATGGGTATTGCATTGAATTTGTAGATTGCCTTAGGTAAGATGGACAACTTCACAATGTTGATTCTTCCGATCCATGAGCATGGGATATTTTTCCACTTGCTTGTGTCAACTTTGATTTCTTTGAGCAGTGTTTTGTAGTTTTCCTTGTAAAGGTCTTTCACGTCTCTGGTTAGGAAGATGCCAAGGTATTTCATTTTTTTTCTGTGGCTATTGTGAATGGAATTGTGTTTTTTATTTGGGCTTCTGTTTGTTTATTATTGGTGTAGAGAAATGCGATTGTCTTTTTTACATTTATTTTGTATCCTGAGACTTTGCCAAAGGTCTTTATCAGTGTAAGGAGGTTTTTGACAGATTCTCTTGGGTTTTCAAGGTATACAATCATGTCATCTGCAAAGAGAGATAACTTGACTCCCTCTTTTTCTATTTGGATATCCCTGATTGCCTTCTCTTCTCTGATTGCTCGAGCCAGGACTTCCAATACTATGTTGAACAGGAGGGGTGAGAGTGAGCATCCTTGTCTTGTTCCAGTTTTCAGGGGAAATGGTTCTAATTTTTGTCCATTTAGGAGTATGCTCACGGTGGGTTTCTCGTAGATGGCTTTTACTATTTTGAGGTATGTTCCCCATATGCTTAGATGTTCAAGGGTTTTATCAAGAAGGGGTGCTGGATTTTATCAAAAGCTTTTTCTGCATCTAATGATATAATCATATGGTTTTTGTTTTGACATCTGTTGATGTATTTAATAATATTTATGGTTTTACGAATGTTGAACCAGCCTTGCATCCCAGCATAATGGCAATTATCAACAACTCAAAAAATAACAGCTGCTGGAGAGGGTGTGGTGAAAAGGGAACACTTCTACACTGTTGGTGGGAGTGTAAACTAGTGCAACCTCTGTGGAAAGCAGTGTGATGATTCTTAAAAGCTCTAAATACCAACCTCCCATATGACCCCGCAATCCCCCTATTGGGAATATATCCTGAAGAACACAAATCACTCTATAAAAAAGATACCTGCACATGCATGTTTATCGCAGCATTGTTCACAATAGCAAGAACCTGGAAACAGCCATGCGGCCCGTCAAAAGAGGACTGGATTAAAAAAAATGTGGTACATATACACGATGGAATACTACGCAGCC
>NW_007163709.1:0-3897 GCF_000164805.1 Carlito syrichta
GCTCCCCCTTTTTGAAAAATTTCCAGTGATTGATCCTCCTTGGTGATGCTCGCTCCAGTTACTACCTGTCCTCAGTGATTGCTGCCCCAGTGACTCAGTCTCCTACATAATGAGTTCCGCATTGACTTGCCCTTCTCCATTATGGGTGTGTCAGTTACTGTGCCTCCTCTGTGATTTGTGCCCCCGTGACTGGTTCTTCTCCATAATGGATGCTCTAGTGACTAGCCCTTCTCTATGATGGGTGTCCCAGTAATTGGTCTTCCTCTGTTATGGGTGACTCCATGACTTGGCTTCCTCCTATTGGGTCCTCCATTGCCTGGCCCTCCTCTGTGATAGGTACCCCAGTGCCCAGGCCTCCTCTGTGAGATGCCCTAGTGACTGGGCCTCATCTTCATGGGCACCCAGTGACCGGCCCTCCTCTGTGATCATCGTCCCAGTGATTGGCCCTCCTTATGATTGCTCTAATGACTGTCCCTCCTCTGGGGTGGGTGCTTCAGTGACTTGGCCTCCTTTGTGATCGTTGCCTCAGTGACTGGCCCTCCTTTGTAGCTGGTGCCCAGTGTCTGGCCCTTCTCCTAATGGGTGCCCCTGTGACTGGCCCTTCTCTGGAATGGGTGCCTCAGTGACTAGTTCAACTCTAATGGTTGCCTCAGTGACTGGTCTTCCTCTGGATGGGTTCCTCAGTGAATGGCCCTCCTCTGTGATGGGTGCCTTAGTTTCTATACCTCTTCTGTCACTTTTACCCCAGTGACTGACTCTCCTCTGTGATGTTTGTCCCCAGTGACTGGCTTTCCTCTATGTTGGGTGCCCTAGTAACTGGACTTTTTCTGTGATCTGTGCCCTGGTGATTTGCCTTCTTTTTTAATGTGTGCCCCATTAGTTTAACTCCTCTGTGATCGGTGTCCCAGTGACATGTCCTCCTCTGTTATAGGTGCCCAGGTGACTCTTCCTCCTTTTTGATTGGTTTCCCAATGTCTGGCTCTTCTCCATAATTAGTACACTACTGAGAAGCCCTCCTCTGGGACGGGTGCCTCAATGTCTGGTCCTCCCCTGGGAAGGTTACCTCAGTGACTGGCCCTCCTCTAATGTGTGCCCCACTGACTAACTCTTGTCCCTCATGGGTACCCCAGTATTAGCTCTCCTAGGTGATGTGTTACCCAGTGGCTACCCTCCTCTGTGTTGTATGTCCCACTTACTGGTCTTCCTCCATAATGTGTGCCCCAGTTACTGAGCCTCCTGTGTGATAGGTGCCCCAGTGACTTGCCATCATATATAATGGGTGCCCCAGTTACTAACCCTACTATGTGATGAGTGTCACTGTGATTGGGCCTCTTCCATAATGGGTGCCTCGGTGACAAAGCCTCCTCTATTCAAGCCCAGATGACAGGACATGCTCTGTTATAGGCTCCCAAGTGACTAGCTCTTTTCTGTGATGGGTGACCTAGTAACTGCTCCTCCTCCAAAATGGGTGCCCCTGTGAATCGCCTTTTTTTGTGAAGGGTGGCTTAGCTTTTGGGCCTCCTCCATAATGGGTTTCCCAACTTCTTGCTTTCTCCATAATGTGTGAACAGTAACTGGCCCTACTCTGATGAGTTTGCCAGTGACTGGTACTCCTCCATAATAGGTGCTCCACTGACTGGGCCTCCTATGTGAATGGGGCCCCTGTGACTGGCCTTCCTCCACATGGGGTGCCCCAGTGTCTAGCCCTCACCTGTGATTTTTTTTCCCCAGTAACTGGGGTGGTGTCCCAATAATTTCCAGTGACTGGTTTTCCTCTGTAATGGGTGTGAAAGTGAGCAATTCTTTGATAGATGCCCCAGTGACTGGCCCTCCTACATGATTGACGCCCCGGTGACTGGCTCTGTTCTGTGAAAAATACCTCAGTGATTGACTGTGCTCTGTTATATGTGTCCCTGTGACTAGCTTTCCTGTATAATCACTGCCCCAGTGTTATGTCTCTTACATAATAGGTGCCTGAGTTGCAAACCCCCCTCCCTTATGGACACCCCAGTGACTGTGCCTCCTTAGTGATTGGTGCCCAAGTAACTGGCCCTCCATAATGGGTGTCCTAGCGACAAGCTCTCCTCTGTGAAGGGTGTCCCAGTAACTGAGCTGCCTCAATAATTATGATAATTCCATTGTGATGTGTTTCCCAGTGACTGTTCCTCCTTAGTGATGAGTCTCACAGTGAGTGGCCCTTTTCTGTAATGGCTATACCAGTGACTAGCCCTCCTCTGTGAGAGGTACCCCATTACTAGCCTGCCTTTGTGATGAGTTCCCCAGTGACTGACCCTCCTCTGTGATGGGTGCTCCTGTAACTGGCCCATCTCTGTGGTGGATGCCTCAGTGAATGGCCCTCTTCTGTGATGGTTGCCCCAGTAACTGGGCCTCTTCCATGATGAATGCCTCAGTTACTATCCCTTCTCAGTTTGAAGGCTCACCCTCCTTGATAGGAACACCAGTGACTGACTATGCTCTGTAATTGGTGCTCCAATTACTGGCCCTCATCTTTTATGGGTACTCTAGAGACTGGCCCTTCCCTCTGATGTGTGTCCCAGTGAATGACCTCCTCTGTGATGGTGCTCCAATGACTGGCTGTCCTCTGTTATGGGTGCCCCTGTGACTGACTCTCCTCTGTGATGGGCATCCAAGAGACTGGCTGTCTTCTGTGTTGGGTGTCCCAGTGACAGGCCTTCCTTCATCGTGTGTGCCGCAATGACTAGCCCTTATCTTTGGGTGGTGTGCCAGTAAATGGTACTCCTCTAAAATGGGTGCCCCTTTGACTTGCCTTCCTCTGTGATGGGTGCCCCAGTGACTGACCCTCAATGATTGACCTTCCACCATAATGAGTGCCCAGTTACTGGCAATCCTCTGAGATGTATGCCACAGTCATTAGCCCTTCTGCATGATGGTTGCCACAGAGAATGGTCTTCCTCTGTGATGAATGCCTCAGTAACTACCTATCTTCTTTGATGGGTACCCCAATAATGTGTCTTCCTCTGTGATCAGTGCCCAAATGACTAGGCCTGCTCTGTGATGGGTGATTATGTGACCTGCCTCTAATTTCAGTGCCCGCATGATTGTCCCTTCTTCTAATGGGTATCGCAGTGACTGGGCCTCATTTGTGATGGGTGGCTCGGTTATTGGCCCTCCTCTGTGTTAGGTGTCTCAGTTACTGGCTCTCTTCTGTGGTGAGTGCCCAAGTAACTAGCCTTCCTATTTGATGGGTGACTCAGTGATGGTGCTTCCTCCTAATGAGTGCTCAAGTGAATGGCTGTCCTCTGTGATAGGTGCTTCAATGACTGTCACTGCTTTATTTATGCTTCAGTGACTTTACCTCCTCTATGATGCATGCACTGATGACCAGGAGCCTCTTTATAATTTATACCACAGTGATTGGGCCTACTTTGATAGGTACCTAAGACAGGCCCTCCTCTGTGATCAGAACCCCAATGACTGTGCCTCTTTTCAGTGGGTGCCCCAGTGACAATTCCTTCTCTGTGATGGGTGACTGAGTGACTGGATCTTGCCTGTTTTTTTGTGCCCATATGACTGGCTTTCATTTATGATGGTTATCCCAGTGACTAGCTCTCCTGTGTGATGTGTGCCAGAGTGACTAGCCTACTTCTCTAATGGGTGTCACGTTGACTAGCCCTCCTCTGTAATATATGTCCCAGTGACTGACAGTTCTCTGTGATGTATGCCCCAGTGACTGGCTCACCTGTGTGATGGGGGGTGTCGCAGTGACTGGCCCTCCTCTGTGATCACTGCCCCATTGACTGACCCTCATCCATATGGATATCCTTGTGACTAACCCTTCTTTGTGATGGGTGCCACAGTGATGGCTTTCCTTTGTGATGAGTATCTTAGTAACTGTCTCTCCTCTGTGATTGTTGA
>NW_007163710.1:0-2341 GCF_000164805.1 Carlito syrichta
AGAGGATCTTACAGCCAACGAGGAGAAATTGGATGAAGCTGTGGGATGTTGGCTGACGACGCCAGAGCTTCCTCGCAGGTTACCGCCAGATCCCGTGAGCACTGGGCGAACTGAAGCAGGTGGTGAGCCTGTAGCTGGGACCCCCCTGGTGAATGGCAGTTGCTCCGTTCTTGTCCCCCCACTTTCTCTCCCCATGCTCCGAATACACCCCTGCGTTTCCTCCATGGACTTGGACCCAAACCCTCTTTGAATTGTTGGGCATTGGAAGGTGCTTTGTTAGGCAGAACGCGAAGATGCCCCCAACACTTTCCTGGTGCCATTCACACCCAGGACTCCAAATTGCTTCTTGCCTCAGTTTACCCTAAATTTCCTCCTTCCCCTCTACCCTCGTCTCATCCCACTTGCCTTCCTGAGGACACCTCACAGCTCTCTTTCTTCCACACCTTCAGAATCCCAGGTGATTGACAAGCACCTCCTTGTGCTCCCCCCAGCCTCAGCCACCTCCCCCCCCCAGCCCTCCTCCTGCTCCAGATCTCCCTTCGCTACCTGACTGTCCCATTCACTCCTGCCTTGGCCCAGGCAGCCCTCCCAGGTGCTCTGCTCCCCGCCCCCAGTCTCGGGCTCATCCCTCTCCTGGCTCCTGCCCTCTTGAGTTCCCTGGCAACCATCCCATTCCCTGCTCTGTGCGTCGCCGCCCTCTTCTCTGTCTCTGTCCTCTCCTGCCCTGGGTCCTGTCTGGAATCAGCCCTGCTGAGCCTGCGTAGGTTACCGTAAACCCTACTTCTGGATTCGACGAATACTGTCATATTACCGTGATTACCTGGATCTCTCTTAACCTGTTTTGGATCCGAGACCTGCTCGATTCCCAGGTCATGTTTGTTTTGGTTTTCCCTTTTTGGATTTGAACTATTTTTTGTTTTTAATTGCTCAAATAAATGCTTTTGGATTCAATCAAAGAAAGTCTTTTCCACTTAACACAATTTCCTGTCTCATTCCTCTTAACCTATCATTTGATGGGTTAAGTTAGTTTTTTCTCTGTAGGGTGTCTTTTCTTTCCTTTCTGATGACTTCTACTCCAAGCGTCATCCTCCCCCTCCACTTAAGGAGTCCCCGTGGAAAGTGGACTGGTTAGTGGAGGGGTTGGAGGTGGAGGGACAGGGGCCTGGGTCTTCACTCCCGATTCTATATCCATGTCCAAGTGAAAGGTCACTAGAGAGTGCAGAGTGAGATTAGGGTGTGTCAGGATGCCCCAGCCCTCAGCAGCCTCTCACAGGGCAGGTGTGTCTCTGCCTATCGGCCGGAGAGGGTCCTGCTCCTGAACCCTATTAAGGCCCCCCTGGGCTGAGGTAACGAACTTTCAGGCTGTGGTGATGCTGAGGGCTCAGCCAGGTCAAGCGAGGCTTCTCCAGGACTCCACAGGGGTGTCCAAAAGCAGCGGCAAGGACGGGGGAGGCCTGGGCTGTGTCAGGTGGCCACGCATTTTCTACGCAAGAGGAGTTGAGACTACGCCCTGGTTCGGCTTTTCTTTCTTGATCAGGAGAGTTTGGGGGCTCTCCACAGACTCCAGGAAAACCATCACAGAGTCCGATCCAGCCGCCAAGAAACACGTATCCGTTAAGACAGCTTCCTTTGCAACACGTGCCCTTGAAACGTCACAGAGAAGTTTGCCTTTGAAGGATGGAAGAGCACAGTCCTCCCAGATGTGGCGACCAGGATCCAAGGGCAGGCTCTGCGGGTGGTCGCCCCCTTGTCAGCAAGGAGGAAACTCGGACGTGGGGGGCAGGGCCAAGGACAGCCCCGAGCTGGATCCTGCTGATGGATAAGACAGAGCAAATTTAATTCGTCTGCTCCAAAAGAAACCAGGATTAAAGTACAAGGTGGAAACACAATTTCCAACCCATTCTCAGATGCTTTATTTATATGCTGAGTCCTTTTTTGAAACATTTGCAGAACTAGAGAAGAAGAAACGCAGCTGGGTGGCCCGCGTCTGGGTGGGGCGCGCCTCCGTCTTCGCCCTGCAGAGGGGCTCCCTGGCCTGGCTCGCTGCCCGCCCGGGCTCGCGCCGAGGCCTGCGGGGGTCGCGGCGAGGCTCCCGCTGGCCTCGGGCACGCGCGGGGCCGTCCCCGCCGGCCTCTGGCTCCGGCCACCCAAGACCACCCCCGCCGCCTGGGCTCCACGTCCGCAACCGCCCCCGCGGAGGCCACCCGCACCCCGGCCCCCACGGCCGACCAGGGTCACGGCCGGGCCAGCCGCTTTTCGGGGACCCCCCCCCGTTCAGGCCACGGCGCCGGGGTCCGCGGAGCCCACGGAAGCCCCGGCCTCCAGCCGGATGCCCGCCGGG
>NW_007163710.1:2812-4723 GCF_000164805.1 Carlito syrichta
CCCGTCAACACGGCCCAGCGAGCTCTCCTGAGGTGCGACTGCCTCCCTGCACCGCGTGGAAACTGAACTCCAGGCAGCCGGGAGGAAAAAAAGAGACGAGAAAGAAAAGCGAGATGAAGCTGTGGGTTCCCATGTGGCAACCCGAAACTTTTCTAGGCCTAGAAGTCTTGTTTAACTCACTCAAAACTCAGCCAAGCTTGGGGCAAGGGGAGCTTTAGTGGATTCTTCCATGCGAGCGAGAATCGTGTCGCTCTCAAAAATAATTGACATCTTATCAACATCATGAACCCTGGAGATTGTTTTTCTCATAATTGACGCGTAATTCCAGTGTCTTGAAAAAACCTTCAGGCCAGTGCAATCAGGAATAATAAAAACCTTCACTGTCAAAATACTGGTAGTGTTCATCTACTTTCAAACTTGCTAAATATTCAAAATTATTTTTACTGTGCTTTTGTGAACCAAGTTCTCAACAATGTCCCTTAATGATATTTGATTATTACTTAACTCTGAAAGGTAGAAAGACTGCAATTTATGACATTTAAGGTGTATGGGGATACTTGAAAAATTGAATAGATGAACACTTTAATTATGAAGAATATTAATCCTACTTGCTAAAAATGCAGTTTACCAAACACTACACGTTCTTTCAGCAAGCATGATGCTTTTAAGTAAAACCGCCCTGCCTTAACAGAGAGAGACACTGATAACAAGGCCCACACTTTTGCCTTTTTGTGACATACTGCTGCACACGTTGCCAGTGCTCTGAGACAAACAGCATTACTGCGGGGTATAAATTTAACTCTCAATATTTTTGCTATTAACTGGTGATATGATTGCCTATGTAGCAAATGGCAGTGAAATGACTAAAACTCTCTTAGAAATAACAAGTAGTTTCAACCAATTACATCTCATCAACATCATGGGTCTAATATCAATCTACCCAAAATGTGCCATTTGGATATAATTCCAATTGACAAAATAGATAGCTTTACATCCTGTATGTAGGAAGGCCTTTGTCGACCTTGAGGAAAATGAAATGAAATCTTGCAGGCTAAAAAATGTCATGGCATCTGAAGAAGTGACCATTTACACATACGTATAAAAAATATACAAATATACATTCCCCTTTAACAAATATGCAATTCAGTGGGTTCCAAACACACCCAACAGACGATGAGTCAGCAAGGGAGCACATTGAGTTTGCAAAATTGAGCAACGATATCAGCAGAAGGGATTTCCCCTACGAGCTGCCAAGAAAGACTGCAATAACATGGTAACAGAGAAGAGATGGAAGTGGAACTATAATAAACCCCCAGTTCTGTGATGTAGAATAACTGATGAGACCTTCTCATACAACAGATACTGAAAGGCTTGGCCCATCAGTAAGGAGGTAAGGCAGCACACACTTATCCTGGTTAGAAAACAATTTACTTTCCCCCGACTTTTATGATTGCCGTGAATATAAGCTGGATGCATAAAAGGACATTTAAACAACTGGAAAACATATAATCATTCATTAGAACAGTTACATGAAAACGATTATGCTTTCAGTGTGAGGGGAAACATGTTTCAATTCATAATATATGCAATGTCAGGAAAATGCTAAAAACCTACATGAAATAGGAAATCTCTCATACTATGAGAATTTATGATCATTTACAAAATGGAAGCGGATATTTGTGATTGTATCCAATATAAAGTATCGGTATCTGGAATGCAGAAACATAAATTCTAGTAATGCACAGACTAAGGGAAAACAATCAGAAAGCATCCAAGAAAAGAATATCGTGAGGAAATGCAAGATAAGTAACATAATGTTGGGAATCATATTTTCTAAGTAATTCCTACATAACTACTGAAAGGCAGATGAAAAAGGAATAAAATCCAAATAAGTACAATTCATGGAATAAG
>NW_007163711.1:0-716 GCF_000164805.1 Carlito syrichta
TGACGTTTCAAGGGCACGATTTGGAAAGGAAGCTGTCTTAACGGATACGTGTTTCTTGGCGGCTGGATCGGACTCTGTGATGGTTTTCCTGGAGTCTGTGGAAAGCCCCCAAACTCTCCTGATCAAGAAAGAAAAGCCGAACCAGGGCGTAGTCTCAACTCCTCTTGCGTAGAAAATGCATGGCCACCTGACACAGCCCAGGCCTCCCCTGTCCCTGCCGTCCCTGCCGCTGCTTTTGGACACCCCTGTGGAGTCCTGGAGAAGCCTCGCTTGACCTGGCTGAGCCCTCAGCATCACCACAGCCTGAAAGTTCGTTACCTCAGCCCAGGGGGGCCTTAATAGGGTTCAGGAGCAGGACCCTCTCCGGCCGACAGGCAGAGACACACCTGCCCTGTGAGAGGCTGCTGAGGGCTGGTGCATCCTGACACACCCTAATCTCACTCTGCACTCTCTATTGACCTTTCACTTGGACATGGATATAGAATCGGGAGTGAAGACCCAGGCCCCTGTCCCTCCACCTCCAACCCCTCCACTAACCAGTCCACTTTCCACGGGGACTCCTTAAGTGGAGGGGGAGGATGACGCTTGTAGTAGAAGTCATCAGAAAGGAAAGAAAGACACCCTACAGAGAAAAAACTAACTTACCCATCAATGATAGTTAGAGATGAGACAGGAAATTGTGTTAAGTGGAAAGACTTTCTTTGATTGAATCCAAA
>NW_007163711.1:1905-13702 GCF_000164805.1 Carlito syrichta
GAAGCTCTGGCGTCGTCAGCCAACATCCCACAGCTTCATCCAATTTCTCCTCGTTGGCTGTAAGATCCTCTAGGACTGAAATTGATCTCTGTGGTCACGGCAAGCTTTGCACATGACGTGGTTTGTGCAGGTCCACCCCCAAAATGGATAACTGGGAGAGCTGAGGCAATGTCTCTGACCCTGCGCGGTGGTTGACTAAGCACTTGGAAGGTAGAAACGCTTTCTATGTAGAGGTCAGCTGTGAGAGCCTTCGGGTCTTAACACCGTTGAGTCTTTGGATCCATGAGCTTAGCGTAACTTTCCACGTACGTATAACTTCTTCACTTTCTCTACATACTATTCACTATTTTCAATATAGAAATTGTTAGTATACGTTGCTAGTAAATAGAAATGTACAGTTGGCGCTTGAACAACGTGGCTCTTAGGGATTCCAAACCTCTCTGAGGTACAAAATTCTGATAGACAAAGAAATGCAAATTAAAACTGCACTGAGATACCGCCTAAGTCCAGTCAGAACGACCATTCTCAACAACTCAAAAGGCAACAGATGCTGGAGAGGATGCGGGGAAAGGGAACGCTTCGACCCTGCTGGTGGGAGTGTAAACTGGTCCAGCGTCTGTGGAAAAGAGTTTGGCGAAACCTAAAGATCTAAAACGTGTCCTTCCATACAACCCCGCAACCCTTCTACTGAGAATATACCAGGAGGAACTCAAATCACTCGATGAAAAAGGTATCTGCACACACGTTTGTTGCAGAATCGTTCACAATAGCAAAAACAGGAACCAACAGTGGTGCCCATTGAAAGAGGACTGGATTTTTAAAATGTGATACATCACATGATGGAATATTATGCAGCCATAAAGAAGGGCAAAATGATGAACTTTGCAACAACTTCCATGGACTTAGAGTCTATAATACTGAGTGATCTGTCACAGAAACAAAGAACTGGGTGCCACATGTTGTCACTCATAAGCGGACCTTTGATAATTATCTTACTCCTCTAAGAAAGGGATTGGCAGCAGAGGGAAACTGCCAGGGGCCGGAGCGGTGGAGGCGGGATTGGCAGTAGTGGGAATCTGCTGGGGGAGGGGCCACACCTCATCAGCAAGGGCACATTCGTGATGAATATTTGTTGTATTGAACACCACATCTTTAAAATATACATATTTATAGATAGAGAATTTTTAAAAAAGAAAACAACTAGTAGTATTCTACCCCCAAAAAGAAATTTATGATATAACTTTTCCCCCCAAAACATAGCTGCTAATCATCTACTCTTAACCAGAAGCCTTATCAATAGCATATACTGTTGATTGAAACACAATTTCTAGTTATAAGTATTGTAAATTGCATCCCTACAATAAAGAAGCCTGGAGAAAAGAAAATGTTATTAAGTCGATAATAAGGAAAACACATGGACTGTTCATTGATGCTTAACTGGAAGTGGGTGACTATCAACGCCTTCATCCTCCTGGCGTTCGACTCGAGTGGGCTGAGGAGGAGAAGACGGGGAGGAACGGATCTTGCTGCCTCGGGGGTGACACGAGCATAGGACAATCTGCGTTCAACGAACTCATGCCGTTTTCACGCAAAAGTGGGAGATACTTTGTACGCGTGGACGCAGCATGTGGAGTGCTAGACGTTGGGGCTCCCAGAGGGATGGCAGGAGGGGCTGAGGAGCGAAATCACGGAGGCGATGGACATTACGGAGTCCCCATGAGACACCGAAGGCCCAGACTTGCCACTGCACAGCAGATCCACACAACACAACTGCTGTTGTACCCCTTAAGTGTACACAAAAACTTTATTGAAAAATAAAATATAAATAGACCCATGCAGTTCAAAGCCATTTTGTTCAAGCTCAATAGTAGATGATTTTCATGTTGACCTTGAATCCTGTGACGCCAGGCATTGTAGTAATTAGCCCTATTTTTCTTAACGTAGTGGGAGTTTGGCATGTAGTCTGCTATCAAAGACAGCTTTTTAAATTTTTTATCTGCATGTCTTAACTTTGTTATTTTAAAATACGTGTAACACAAAACTTGCCATTTTAACAGTTTTTTTGTTATTGTTGTATCGTTTAGTGGCATTAACAAGGTTGTGGAAAGATCACCTCTACCATTTCAAGAACTTTCATCATTCCAAATAGAAATTCTGTGCACATTAAACCCTTACTCCGCATTTTCTAGCCACTGGTAACTTCTATTTCTATATATTTGCCTATTCTAAGTACCTAATATAAGAGAAATCAAATAATATTATTCTTTCTGCATCTGTCTTAATTCAAGTAATATAATGTTTCCATGCATACACCAGCATGTATCAGAGTTTCATTCCCTTTTAAAGTTTATAAGTGTTATATTACCACAGGCACACATAAACACATTGCATTTTGTTTCTCCATTATCTATTGATGAAAAGTTGGGTGGGTTGCTATTTGAATATTGCTATTATGAACAATATTGTACAAATACCGGTTTGAGTTTCTACCTCTGAACCTTGTGATTACACATCTAGAAGTGGAGTTTGTGATCATGTGATAATTATCTAGCTTTCTTTTTAAATAAAGACTGCACTCTTTTCCTCAGGGATTGCTTCATTTTCTCATTCCCAACAGCTGTGCACAATAGTACCTTTTCCCTAACAACACTGGTTCTTTTCTGCTTTGATTGAGTGATGGATTTAATCTGAGCTGCCTTAATAAATGTGGAACAGTATCTAATTCTAGTTGCAACTTGCATTTTCCTAGTAAACAATGATGTGAAACATCTTCCCTTGTATTTCTTGGCCATTGTGTATCTTCTTTGATGAGATGTCTGTTTGCGTACCATTTTCATTTTTAATTTGTGTTCTTTGTTTTGCTAAGTAGTAGCTTGTATATATTCTGGATATTGAAACTTCATCAGATACATGTTTTGCAACTATTTTCTTTCATCTTGTTGATAGATACTTAGGTCGATTGCCATACCTTGGCTATTTGAATAAGGCTGTGAAAAGCACAGGGGTGGAGATATCTCTTTGATATGCTGCCTTCCTTTCCTTTGAATAGATGCCCAGCAGAAGGATCCCTGGATGATAAGTATTTCTATGTTCAATGTGTTGAGAAACCTGCTTACTTTTTCTCAGAATTCTTTTATTTTTATTTATTTTTTAACATATTTTTTATTTTATAATTGTGGGTTACAGTTAAGGGTTGGGTATTCAAATATGCATTGTGCAGGTTTTGAATTGTTGGACCCTTGTTGATGAGCTGTGCCCCCCCATCCCCAGGCAGATATTGACAACCGTTAATCGCACATCCCTTCTCCTCTCAGCCCCCCCCCATAGTTTTCTGCCACTGCAATCCTTTTCTTATAGTATCACGATAGTTTTTCAGGGTTCACTTATGAGTGAGAACATATGATACCCAGATCTTTGTTTCTGTGAGAGATCACTCAGTATTATTAACTCCAATTCCATCTGGGTTACTGCGAAGAATTCTTTTATTAATTTAAGATTCTACCCATAGAGTAAAAGAGTTTTCTTCCCATCATTGTTAAGCTTCGTAATTTTGTATCTTTTTTATTAAAATAGCCATTCTAATTAGGGTGAGATTTCTCTTATTGTGGTTCTGTTTCACATTTTCATGATGATTAATCGCGTTGAGCATTTTTTTATATGCTCGTTGACAAGTTCAAACTAATTTAAATTGTGGAAGATAGGCTGGGCATGGTGGCTCATGCCTATAATCCCAGTACTATGGGAAGCTGAGGTGAGAGGATTGTCTGAGCTCACAGGTTCGAGAACAGCTTGGGCAACTTGGTGAGACCTCATCTCTACAATACTTTTTTTTTTAAATTAGCCGGGCGTGATGGTGCATGACTGTTGTTCCACTACGTGAACGGCTGAGGCAGAAGGCTCACCTGAGCCCAGCGGGTCGAGGCTGTGGTGGCCATGAGTGTGCCACTGCACTTCAGCATGGGCGACAGAGTAAGACTCCTAAACAAAAAAAGAAAAGAAAAGAAAAAGAAAAAGAAAAGAAAGTAAAGCAGTGGCTCACACCTGCTATCCCAGCCCTTTGGGAGGCCAAGGCCGGAGGATTCCTTGTGGCCAAGAGATTGAGATCAGATCAGGCAACAGCGAGACCCTGTCTCCACACAAAGAAAAAACAAAATAAAATAAATGCTGTCTTTACAAAAAGTGGAAGATCATTTTTTCTTTGTTCAGGGAACAAAAACAAGCTGAGATTCACCTGGAAGGTTTACATGCAGTGGGCGTCTGAGTAATGCAAGGTCACGCCCCACCTCTCCGAGTCTCTGTTTCAATGGCTGAACCTCAGAAAACATGAAAGGTGTGGGACTGCTCTTAGGTATAAGTTCGTGTTTTATTGTTGTTACTATTTAAAATCTTTTACAGGCATTCCTGAGAAAAACTCTCTTACTGATTAGCGAGTCCCTTTTTCAGGAGAAACGACAGCCCTCCCTAAGCATATGGTTGTATGGGGGTCACCCAGACGGTGTGATGAAGAAATGCCCCCCCCAAGTGCACTGCAACGTGTAAGGGAACTTGTGTTCACATCATTCACTGAGAAAAACTGACCCTCTCGCCCTAGAGAGTCCCTGTCTTAATACGTGTGTCCATCGGGTAACTTGAGCTTCCCGGCATCTAAGAGAAACTCCCGAGCAGAGATGTTCTGAGATTCCTGTCTTGCATCATGTTGGGAGCTCTCGGGTAATGAAGAAGCTTGTGTGTCTGGTTGACGATGGTGGAAAAAAGAGATTCCAATTCCCCCGAGAGGAATCACGACCCCCAGTGTGGAACGGCTGTCAGGACTTGTCCTTCTGAGACTCTCTTGGGAACACGAGGCTGCTCATGGCCCTGCACCTTTTCCCTCATGACAATCCCTTTATTTGAGATTTGCATATTAACATTCAACAAAGCCATAACGGAAGTGAAGAAAACGCAGCAGCCCCAAGTGAAGAGTGAGGAATACAAACCAGCGAGTGCGTGTTAAAGTTCACTGGCAGGTGGCCCTCACCTCTACGCACACTTGAGTTTCCAGCAGTCTCCATCTCGGGGCCTCAAGTTGCTTCCGTGTCAAATCCCCGTGGACACAGTAGCACAGGGTCACCCGCACACTCCACGCTTCCGTGGTCCCCAGCACCGCGGCTCTGTCCCGGGCCGGAAAGATGGGATGCGAATGTCTCAGGAACACGAAAGAGTCTGCAGGTGCACAGAGGGATACCGACTCAACAGGACTCAACTTTGGATGTTTTACTTCACCATGGGTGGAACGTGACAGACCTTCAGCAGGAAGCAGGAAGATGCTCCTCGCCGTGCTGGGCAGCGGCATCGAGCAGAAGCTTCCAGGCAGCCTCGTGGTGATGAGGGTCAACCACAGACACTCTACAGTGCACTGGGCTGCCGAAGGACTCTGCCCAACTGTGGGCTACCACAGATGTCCTGGCCAGGCTTAAGCAGGTGAGGCGAAGTAGGCTAGGATGTCCTGCAGGGGAGGTGTCACGATGCATTTTTGACTTTTGATATTTCTTACATAGGATGGGCTAATCGGGACTTAACCTCACCATAAATTCTGCATTTAAAGTCGACTTCTTCCTAAAAGAGCACCTCCTGCTCAATAGGGGCATATCCTTTCAGAATTCAGGGGGAAGACTCAGTTTTTCAGAGGAAGAAAGCAATTCTAGGTGGCTTCAGAGTTGTCCTAAGATTGCCTCAGTAGGGCGGGCATCATGGCTCACACCTATAATCCCAGCACTTTGGGAGGCCGAGGTGGGAGGATCACTTGAGCGCAGGAGTTCAAGACCAGCCTGGGTAACATGGCGAAACCTCATCTCTAAAATAAATAAATTAATTAATAATCAGCTAGGCATCGTGGCACACACTTGTAGTCCCAGCAACTAAAGTGGCTGAGATTGAAGGATTGCCTGAGCCTGTGGGCAGAGGCTGCTGTGAGCCAGTATGTGCCCATGCACTTCTGCCTGGGTGACAGAATGCGACGCCAATACACAAAAAGTGGCTTAATTAGAAGATTGCAGTCTATTTTACAGACTCTGCATGGGTGTCCCAATTCCTTCTCTTCAGAATAGAAGGTCTAGTCCCCGGAGGCAGGCAACGACTCCTCGTAAATGCCTCCTTGCCTCTATCGTCAGGGTGGGTTTGAGGACTAGAAGCAGCTGGGAGGCATGTGGAGGATGGGGGGCGGTCTCCGGAGCTAATATGCGGTGACACCAGGGGCTGCAGCACACAGTTCTGCCAGTCACCGTGTTCCCAAAACCCTCTTGAGCAAGAGATTGCCACCTCACCTCTGTCCCTCACAGAACGAGACTCCGTCCCAGGACCGTCTCCAGCTCCTGTTCCCCTGGCGCTTCTGCCCACCCTGCCCATGTACACAGCGCTCTCCTTGCACAGCCCCACGTCTCTCGGTCCAGTGTCTGCAGCTGAAAACTGGGGCTCTCACCACTGAGAGTCCCTGGACCCAGCAGCCCTCAGTGGGCTCGGAGCTCACGATTCCTGACAGCAGTATTTCTCGCCCTACACCATCCTTCCCCCCACTGGTCAGTGTCTCCTGCATGTTCCTTCTCCGGCTAGCCCCATTCCTATGCTTCCTTTGTCCCATGGGATGGATATTCCTCCCTGCCAAGGCCTAGGAGAATTGGTTCACAGAACACACTCAGGTTCTCAGCACGGCTGCTTGCCCAGGTACATCCAAAGGAACATGTGAGCATGGAGTGGATGCACAACACAGTTTGCTGTGATGAAGAGATGAATGTGTGTTGTTTCCTGAAATCTGCTTTCAGGCGCTTCTTATTCTTGGAATTCACGAAGGACTGGCAAATAATTGGTCTTTTGGAGAGGCAATAGGCGATGTTCCCCAGGAAGCCAGGGGACTAGTGTTGAGGCGGAATGACTGGGTGTGAGGAACTTGTGAGCTGTACTTGCTCTCCTGAGTTTGGTGCCACTAGAAGTGGGGTCTGTGGGACCAGCTTAAGCTCCATGAGGGCCCTTGAAGAAATGTATTCATAACTGCATCGATTTGAGCCCTGGATCTCCAAAAGATTTCTCACTTCATTAGAGATCCAAAACAGTCTGCAGCAAAATGGCCCTCAGCGCTGGTTTCGAGCGGAATCACCAGCTGTGTTTGAATGAGTGCAACCATCCTGGAACTTATATCACTATGTGTATAATTTGATGCAGTGAAGCTGTTATGCCTACACATGTGAATTTACAAAATCCCACGGTCCTCCCGAGGTCCTCCTAATTCTAAATAAATACTAATGAATAGAAATAATTTGCATTGTTAAGGAGTCAAAATACGATTCAAAATGTCATGGACATGAGACTTTTATTATCCCTGAATCAAATTTAAAGCACATATTTTTAGTGCCATAATACACCACAAGATACAAGCTAAGAAACATGCCCAGAGTGGCTTCCATTTAAAGACTACCATAGGGCCAAAAACATTCATTCCAGGAAAGGGTGTACACAGAGGTTATTCAACTTTTCCTGAGTTCAATTATTTGGACATCAAATACAAATTAAGAGGACAGTTTTCCACGTCAATCCCTGTTGACAAATGACTCCTGCATGTGACCTGTTCCTTGCATAACTGATTTTATCCAAGCCCTTTCTATTCCAGATTTTAAGAGACTCATTCTAAATACCATTGGCCACTACACAATTCGAGTAGGCAGTGCCTTTGTCTGTTCCCAGCATTTTCTGGGTGCCACCGTTGGCACAAGCTTCACAGATGGAAAAGTTTTGATTCGTCAAAAAAAGCCACTCCCTTCTCTCTCCCTCCCTGCCCAACAGTCCCCACCAAGTCCCCTCTCACCGGGTGCCTCACGCCCAGTCACTGTCCTCAGAGGAGGAGGAAACCTGAAGGTCTTCATACAAGACGCTCACAGCGACACGGGGACAGCGTCCCTCAGAATTTCTTAAGATGTGAGGGCTCTGAACAGGAGAGGCTGGCTTCTCAGGAGGGTGGGATGAGGGAACCGTCACGAACCGGGAGCTCCACCAGCTGTTGTCCAATCTCCTGAAGACCATTCTGAGGGGCTGGCCGGGACCAGGGCTGGGTGACGGATGGCGGGACACGGTGCAGGTCTGGAGAGTATGAGGGAGCGGTCTGCTGTGTGCAGGCTGCTGGTCAGTGCAGGGCAGCTGGGATGGCATTCTCCTGATCCCTTGTAGTGACACTGCTGGCCCAAGTCCAGTTGCACTTGGCAGAGGCTGAGGAGTCGGTGGAGACCCCAGTTTCGGCCTATGAATGCTCTTCTGTGGAGTCTGGAACGAGCCGAGCCTTGGTTTCTTTGGGGGATTCTGGCAATTGTGGATGGGGATCTGGGCAGATCTCTTGACTGATGTCCTGATGCTGAGACTAGAATGACCCAGGCTGTGGGTGGCAGGAGGTGAGAAGTGCTGTGACATCTCATCAGGACACTTGGCCTGTGCCTGGGAGTAGAGGACCTGGCCAAATGCAAGGGTCCTGGAGACAGGCTGGGGGACTTCAGGGGGGCAAGCTCTCGACCTGTTGTCTGTCGGCGTCACGGAGAGAAGAGGGTCCTGGTCCCAGAGCTTGAGTGCACACTGGGAGGTGTCAGTGATACCCACAGCCTGTCCTTGGTCTGACCCAACACTAGAGCAGGAGCCGAGCCCAGGTCTTTTGAGGGGAGACGCTGATCGGCAGAGGGAGCTCTCGTCAGATCTCTTGACTGGTGGCCGAGTAGCAAGAACAGGGTCTGGGCCTGGCCGCTTGTTGGTTGTGTGGACGGGCGCTGGCCTGCTTGGAATCTGCAGGAAAAGAAAACACACGCGTGAGGAATTACTCTACACCAAGTGAAAATGAAAATCAATCGCCTAAAATGATAAGGAGCATATCACAGGAAATAGAACAGTGGAATTAGGACCAGCAGGCATTTCAATGTGCTTGGGTAATCAACCTCAGTGACGACCAGTATCGCACACGTTAAAATATGAACTCAGTATATTCCTGTTTTAAAGGAAAACAAAAAATGTTCTGAGTATTGTCTCTGGCTTGCTAAGTTGAGAAAAGCACTTCTGTTCACTCTTGTATGGAGTGCAACTGGCTAATGCTTTCATTCTGGCAGGATGATGGCTAAGCAGATTTGACGACAATTTGGAAAATTTATCTCGTCAATTTGCATGATCCTGCTTGTGGGACTCTACCTTTTGGAGGCTTCAGATTTAACAATTTCCACAAGCCTCCAATAGCAAATTGGAAACACGTGTAGAGGGGATTTTACAAAAACAAAGAAAATGTTAAAACAGCCCCTGAGATGTGCACACACTGACATCCAATGGGCTCGAAAGGATGTGGAACTACCTGTCGCTGAGAAAACAAGACATTTCATTTTCCCAGCTGCTCCACACAGAAGGGGCCTGTAATGAAACACACCTGGTTTCCCAGGAGAGCCAGGAGCAGGGAACAGGCTACACTCACCCTCAGATAGCCACAGGATTCTCTCCGCTCCTTCCAATCATCCAGCTGCCTCTCTTGGGGTTTCCTAGGACATTTCTGGGGTGGAGCCATTCCCTCCTTCTCTTCTTGTCTGCAGAACAAACAGCGATAAGTTGATACACCCTGAATTCCGGTCTAAGGCTGAGAGAAACCTGACCAGACCCAGTTCGATTTAGAGTTGGTAAAGCAGGGTTTCCAGTCTTAAGAGCTTCCTAATTCTCTGCCTTCCCTCCGTCAAATCCTTCCTCTATTCCAGGCAGCCCTTCAGCTTTTCCACTAAGGACTTCCAAGTGGACTCTTCTGCTACTCTGTCAATCATGTACAAAGACCTAAATTTGCCCTGGCCTCACTCTTTGGTGAAGCTTTTTTCCCCCCATGCATCTTTTGAATTAAAATAAGCTCCTGGGTGAGGAAACCTGAGGGTGTGGAGCTGTTGGTGATTTCTCTCCAATTTCCTTGTCCTCACCTGGGGGTAGGTGTGCACTTGGTGGGAGGCGGAGACATCCCTTCCTTAGGGGGTGGTGCCCAGGGAGGGCTCACAGCCTCTCACCTCGCTTACCTTAGTCTCTGGTCCTTCCCTCTCTTGTCCTTGTTCATGGGTCGTGGGTTCTGGAGATGCTGGGGCTTCCTAGGCTCCAGGTTCTCCTTCCCCTTCCTGGATCCCAAGGGCCGAGGGGCCAGGGATCCGGCCCAGGACTTCATGGGGCACCTTCGGCTTCTGGCCGTGGGTCCGAAGGCCCCACAGTCCTTACACTTCACCTGGGGGTGAAAAAGAGTCATCAGCGAACTGGAAAAAAATCACACGCCGCTTTCAAAGGGCAGTATAGAGACAGATTTAAATCCAGATGGAAATATGGCTCGTAGGGAGGGAACACAGACATGCGACCCATTCGGTGCTGGGATAGACAAGAGAATCTGTTCCTTCCCAAAGTCCACGTTAGGGAAGTGTGCCAGGAAGAAAGGCCCAAGGTGCTCAGGTTGAGGACAAAGACTCAAGTTCAACAACAGAAGGAAACCCGGCTACACACGATGCTGACGGGAAGTGGGGTCACTCCTCAGAGACTCCGAAGAGATCTGCCTGCCCCTGGGGCGGTCTCAAGACAGGACTTGCTTGGAAGGAAAAGAAACCTGGGTTTCGGTGCAAGACGTTCTGTGGCCAAGCCCAGTCCCTGAGTCCCATGTCACTCCCCTGTTTCCCAATGGAGCCATGCCTCCACTCACCCTGGGGTCCTCCTTGGCAGGTGGGGGAACCCTCGGCCCCACGGGTCCCCTCTGCTGCCTCTTCGGGGTCTGGGCTTTGATGACCTGCCTGTTCTGGTGCCGTGGGTCGTGACCTGCCATCCTCATCTTTTGCAGGTTCAGCTCCGTTCCGGAGGCGATGATCTTGGATTCCCTGAGAACGGAAAATGACGTTAGAAAATTCATATTCACACAGAAACAATAACTCATCTTGCAGTTCTTCCCAATGTGGTCGTGAGGAAACCTCGCCGTTAATTAGACAAGCCCGTTGTTTGCGAGGCTGTCTATTCCCAGGTCCTTGCGCATCTCTCCGTGAATACCTAGTCTAGAGATAGGTCTGTGCCTTGGGACACATGGCTTACTCATGGTGAGTTTAGATTTAAACCCAGAATGACTGATTCTGGAGATTTTGGTGGGTCCATCACAACTCATCCTATTAAGGAAAAGAAAGACAATATCTTCCCAGGCTTGCAAAATAATCAAAGGTATGGGGAATTGTATCTATAACTCTTTGACATGTATATTTGAAAACTGGGAATAAAGTGTGCTTTTCAAAATTGATTCTAAAATAGGCAATTTTCAAACACATATCCCATAGACAAGTTGTTTTCCTCCTGATTAGACTGGGAGTTCTTGGTCTGTTCTGTTTTATTTACTGCTTTCTCTTCAATACTCTGCTATAGTCTTTGATAAATGCAAAATGAATGGATTAGAACTAAGGATGAACAAGTGAAATATTTAGAGCAGACAAGTCCAAAACCAAAGTCTACATGTCTCCAAACTGTTTATCTACTTCACCACAAAGTCGGGATGCTGGGGCACATCTCCTTTGCATTTTAGTCTTTGTTTCATAATTGACACTATGACTGAAGTGCTTTGTCAGTCTCTGCTCCAAGAAATGCTGTTATAAAGAGCAAATTCTTCACCCGCCAACTAAAACCACAATGTTGTAGATTTCTTTTCTGAGTGAGCATCCAGAGAACAACTTCGAAAACAAAACCCACCTAAAATGCAGACGTCCTTCCGGCTGCCAGCAGGTCCTCAGATGTGCAGATGCTGAACAAACTCTGCTGAACA
>NW_007163712.1:0-818 GCF_000164805.1 Carlito syrichta
AAATAGTTTATATAGATTAAGAAAATTTAAGTAACCATTTTATTATAAAAGTATGGTTAGTTCAGTTTGATTTAGGGGAGGCCAGTGAAGTTTGAATTAGACCAGCTGGTGCTAGGAGAGTGTAACCATAGCAGCAATTGTTTTAATAAAAACGAGTTTGAATTAATATGTAATAGTGGAAGTTAATAATTCATTATGGTGGTTTTGGGTTTAGACATTGAGTGATGTTAATTCAAGATGATGTAGTTGTAATACAATTAAGAGCACATAAAAAACTGGTTGGGGAACATTAAGCTAGCATAAGATACAAAAAGACAATTTGTGGTTGCTCTTCCTCATGTTCTTGCTTATGTATGAAAGAACATTTGCTTGAGAGTGGGGAGTGTCCTTTGTACAGCTGGACCTGTTCATGTAAAAGGCACATGCTACCTTTGTTTCCTGTGATGATGACTTTGCAGAGTTTGGGGATAAAAGCCCTGGGATAGCATTGAATAAATGGCTTCTGGTCACCTAAGCAGGAGTCCAGTCTCTTTCTTTCTCCCCCCTTTCTTTCTCTTTATATCTATCCCTCCAGTTTAAATTGCTGATGCCGTCACACTGCCAGAGACCTCTGATCCTTGCAGGGGCAGGACCCCTACATACTAGTTTTCTTTCTTCTTCATAGTCTGTAATCTTCCTTTATAGGTGCCAAACAATGCTGAGACTGGGAGTGGGGTAGGAACAACAACAACAAAAATAATATAACTGTTAGCTCCAGAATATATGTGCTCCCCGAAGGCAGCTTTCTTCCCAATACTAACAGCTAGATCATGATAGCT
>NW_007163713.1:0-499 GCF_000164805.1 Carlito syrichta
CGCGCGCTCCTTGCACGGAGTCCCCGGTTCTTATGGGCGCTGTCTGCCCAGAGGCCGCCCCGACAGTTTTCCAGTTGTGTCCCGCTGCCTGTGCAGGGCAGTTCCCAGACGCTCCGGGAGGTCGCCTTCTCGGCCCTAGGACCGCCAGTGCTGGTGTCACGGTCGTGGTGCCCAGCGCTCCCGTTAGCTCTTCTCCAGGAGCGCGGAGCCAGGTCTCTCGGTCGCTCTGTTCCTGGCGCCCAACAAGCCGGCCATTCGCCGCCCGAGTGTGGTCTGGGACCTCCTTGAGCCCCGCATCGCGGTACAGAGCAGTGATCGCTCACAGCAACTGCACTGGCTCATGATTCCCTTGTCCCTTCAGCTGGCGCTTTGCTGTCACAAGAGATATTTAAAGGGCGTCTGTTCGTTCATGCAAGCCTGGCGTTTCTGGGTGCAAACGCTGCTCCTTCCTCAGAGCCCGCTGTCTCTCCAGGAGAGCTGTATCGAGAGCGCCCAAACG
>NW_007163714.1:0-743 GCF_000164805.1 Carlito syrichta
TCTTTCCAAGGCTGTCTCTTTCAGTCTCCCTCTGTATCCAGAAATGGTCTCCCATTCACACAGAGCACCTGAGTCCCCTTGTTAAACACAGGTGGTGTCATGGAGAATATCACTGTGGATCTTGGGAAGTTCTCTAGTCTCTAAGTCAAAACAGCAATGAACTACCCAGCCAGATTGTTCCTTGTGACTTAAGAGTAGCCAGTTTTGTTGACAAAAATACTTGTTTTTGGAGACTCCTCGTCAGTACAATGGTGCCTGTGATATAAGGATGAAAAACAACCATGTGGGGGGGAGAGCACCATTGCACCTGGTTAGAGCTTCAGGAACCACCATTTCTTGGATAATTCCTCTCACAGATCTCATTAAACAATGAGAAAATCTATCTCCACATATAGCTTCTGCGATAGGATATTGGCATAGGAGGAATGTACTCAGTTCTTTTAAGACATATTTAACCTATTCTAATTATAATGCATAAGTCAGGGACCCCAAAACCTCAAGTGTTTCATGTGCACATATGTATGAGTATGTGTGTATTATGGGGAACCATAGAGTGAGCAGTTTAGTTTGGAGATATTGTAGTAGAGACATTTCACCATGGAGTAGAAGGGACCTACATGTACCATAAGCCGGGCCCTTCCTGACTTGACTGTTAACCTGGATGACCCAAGCTTTGGGCCAAATCTCTCAACTCTTTGGTCTGGGAGAAGGTCTCTTCTGTTCTAGGTGCTCCTCTTCACTTA
>NW_007163715.1:0-387 GCF_000164805.1 Carlito syrichta
GCCTCTTAAACAATCTCACTACACTTTCTCTTTCCCCTGATATCAAACCCAAACACCTAATTTGTTTCTGCATGCAAGACTGGCCAACATACCACTTAGACAACCAAAATCAGTGGCCCCCCTAGGGGTCCCTCAATCCTGATATTATTAGGGACTTAAATAATTTCTGTGAGATTTCAAAATGGTGGGTAGAAATTCCCTATGTTCAGTCCTTTTCCCTCCTCCATGAACATCCCCACCTCTGCCTCAATTGCAATCCCTCTAATCTCTACCCTCCACTCATGCTAGCATCTGTCACCTCTTCTACAACTTCTTCTCCCACTGTTCTACGCACACTTCAGCCTCCTCTCCAAAACTCCCCTCCCCCCACTGCAGACACTGTAAGTC
>NW_007163716.1:0-479 GCF_000164805.1 Carlito syrichta
AGCCTCCTCTCCAAAACTCCCCTCCCCCCACTGCAGACACTGTAAGTCCCAGCTCCGCTATCTCCTCCTCCATCTCAGATTTTGACCCTGCAGACGAGCACCCCCCTTACAGACAGCCTCAACAGCCTCAGGCTCCCCCGCCCCCAACCCCCTCTTCGACCCTGCCCCCCTCTCTCCGGCAGCTTGATCCTTATACCCTCCTCTTCCAACAACTCCTCTGTGCAGCCCCCCAGTAACCCGGTCCAAGGCCGTGCCAACCCTCCTAGCCCCCCTTCGCGAGGTGGCGGACGCAGAAAGTGTGGTTCGGGTACATGTCTCTTTTTCTATATCAGACCTCTCACAAATAGAAAAACATCTCGGATCTTACACAACTAACCCTGCCACCTACATTAAAGAGCTTCAATACCTCATCCAGTCCTATAGCCTCACTTTTCATGATATTTATCTTATCCTCTCCAACACCCTACTTCCAGAATAAC
>NW_007163717.1:0-725 GCF_000164805.1 Carlito syrichta
TTAGATAGCAGACTTAAGTAGCTGACTTAAATAGTTAGCTAACTAGTGAGTTAGCTAACTTAGCTAGCTAGCTGGTTAGTTAGCTGACTTAGCTAGCTGACTTACCTAGTTGGCTAACGAGATAGCTAGCTGATTTAATGAGTTGGTTAACCAGTTAGCTAACTGTTATAACTAGTTGGTTAATGAGTTAACTAGCTGGCTTAACTAGGTGGTTGACGAGTTAGCTAGATGACTTAACACGTTGGCTGACTACTCGGCCAACATGTTAGCTGGTCTAACAAGGTGGCCCACTAGTCGGCCGATTAGTTAGCTCAGTGAAACACTTGACTGACAAATTGGCCCACTAGTTAGCACGGTTAACTAGTTGTCTGGCTGGTTTCCTGACATAAGAAGCCGTCAGACTACTTGGCTGACAAGTTGGCTGGCCTAACTTGGCCAACTAGTTACCTGAGCTAACATTTCATCTGACATGTTGGCCGTCTATTTGGCAGACTTGTTAGCTGACATAACTGGTTGGCCAGCTAGTCGGCTGACAGTTTAGCTGACTTAACTAGTCTGCAGGCGAGTGAGCCAACTGGTCAGTTGAATTAACTAGTTGGCAGGTGAGTGAGCCGACTGGTCAGCTGACTTAACTAGTCGGCCAGCGAGTGAGCCAACTGGTCAGCTGACTTAACTATTCAGCTAGCGAGTGAGCTGACTGGTCAGCTGGCTTTATTCGGCTGGCA
>NW_007163718.1:0-784 GCF_000164805.1 Carlito syrichta
TTCATAGCCTTGCTGGCTAGCCAGCTGACATAACTAGTTGACTTGAACAGCTAGCCTGTTGGCTAGCAAGCTGACATATCTAGCTAGCTACCTGCCTAGCCAGCTGGCTAGACAGCTGACTAAATTTTCTGACTTAACCAGCAAGCCAGTTGGCTAGCCAGCTGACAACATGCTGACATCACTAGCTAGCCAGGTAGCTATCTAGCTGACTTAACTAGCTAGCTACATACATTGCCATTTGGCTAGCCAGCTCTCTTAACTAGCTGAATAAACCAGCTAGCCAGCTGGCTAGCCAACTGACTTAACTAGCTCTCTCTAGCTAGCCTTCTGGCTAGCCAGCTGACTTAACTAGCTGAGTTAACTAGCTAGCTGCCTAGCTGGCCAGCTGACATATAGTTAGCTAACTAGCAAGCTACCTAGCTAGTCAGCTGACTTAAATTGCTATCTAACCAGCTAGCTACCTAGGTAACAAGCTGACTTAAATAGTTAGCAGCCTAGCTAGCTTGCTGAGTTAACCAGCTAGCTAATTATTAAGCTTACTCATTATCTAATGTGCTAGCTAGCTGAAATAATTATCCGACTAAACTTGTAAGCTAAAGTGCTAGCTAGCTGACTCAGCCATCTGACTTAACTCATTAGCTAACTAGGTAGCTTATCTACTCAACCAGCTGACACAACCCGTTTGGTAATTAGCTAGCAAGCTGACTCAGCCAGCTGGTTTATCCCATTAGTTAACTAGCTAACTACCTGACTCAACCTGCTGACTTAACCTGATAGCTAACGA
>NW_007163719.1:0-738 GCF_000164805.1 Carlito syrichta
CCAGCTGACCCAACCCGTTTGGTAATTAGCTAGCTAGCTGACTCAACCAGCTGGTTATCCCATTAGTTCACTAGCTAACTACCTGACTCAACCTGCTGACTTAACCTGGTAGCTAACTATATAGCTAACTGTCTTAACCATCTGACTAAATTAGAAAGCTGACTTAAGCTGATTAGCTATATGACTTTACTTATCTAGCTTAGTTAACTGGCTGACTTAACAAGTTAGCTAGCTGACTAACTACCTGAATTAAATAGTTAGCTAACTATTTAACTAGCTGAATAACTAGCTGCTTTAATAATTATCTAACTACTTAGGTAGCAGACTTAAGTAGGTGAGTTAAATAGCTAACTAGTGAGCTAGCTGACTTAGCTAGCTAACTGGTTAGCTAGCTGACTTAGCTAGCTGACTTAACTAGTTGGCTATCAAGATAGCTAGCTGACTTAACGAGGTGGTTAACGAGTTAGCTAACTGTTTTAACTAGTTGGTAAACGAGTTAACTAGCTGACTTAACTAGTTGATTAACGAGTTAGCTAGGTGACTTAACTTGGCTGATGAGTTGTCCAACTACTTAGATTGTTTAACACGTTGGTTGCCTACTTGGTCAACATGTTAGCTGCATTAACAAGATGTTTGATGAGTTGGCCCACTAATTAGCAATGCTAACTAGTTGCCTGCCCGTTTTCTGGCCTAACTAGTCGGCCAAATATTTGGCCGACTAGTTAGCTGACCTAACGA
>NW_007163720.1:0-667 GCF_000164805.1 Carlito syrichta
GACTAGCCAGCTGACTTAACTGGAGAGCCCCTAACTGACCATCATGCTAACCAGCCATCTTAACTTGCCAGCCACCTAGCTAGCCAGCTGGCGAACCAGCTGGCTTAACTAGCTGAATGAAATAGATAGCCATCCGACTAGACAGCTGCCTTAACTAGCTAGCCACCAAGCTAGCCAGCTAGCTAGCCAGCTCTCTTAACTAGCTGACTTAACTAGCTAGCCAGCAGGCTAGCCAGCTGACTTAATTAAATAGGTACCTACCTAGCCAGAAGACTAGCCAGTTAACTTAACTAGCTGACATAACAAGCTAGACAGCTGGCTAGCCTACTGACTAAACTAGTTGGTTACCTAGCTAGCCCAATGGCTAGCCACTTGAATTAACTAGCTGACTTAACTCATTAGCCAGCTGGCTAGACAGCCGACTTAACTAGCTGACACCACTAGCTGGCCAGATGGCTAGCCAACTGACTTAACTAGCTACCTACCTACATATCATGCTGACTTGTCAGCTGACTTAACTAGCTGACTTAACAAAGTAACCAGCTGTCTAGCCAGCAGATTTATCTAGCTTGTTATCCTGTTTTGCAGCTGACTAGCCAGCTGACTTAACTAAGTAACTCAACTAGCTAGCTGGCAGATATATCTAGCTGACTTAACTATCTAGCTT
>NW_007163721.1:0-682 GCF_000164805.1 Carlito syrichta
GACTTAACTAGTCAGCCAGCGAGTAAGGTGACAGGTGAGCTGCCTTAATTAGTCAGGTGGTGAGTTAGCCAACTGCTGAACTGACTTAACTAGTCAGCTGGTGAGCAAGCCTACTAGCTAGCTAACCTGTTGGCCTGTGAGTGAGCCAACAAGTTAGTTGACCTGTTGGCTGGTGAGCAAGTTGACTAGTTTGCTGACCAGTTGGCAGGCAAAGGAGCCGAATAGTTAGCTTACTTGATGGAAAGTGAGCAATCCCACTAGTTAGATGACCAGCTAGTTGAGTTGCTAGACAAATAGTTAGCTAAGGACCAGGCTGATTTGCTAGCTGACTTAACTACATAACTGACTAGCTAGCTGACTATCCAGTTGACATTACTAAATAACAAACAAGCTATCTAGCTCTCTAGCTAGCTGACTTAACTAGCTAGCTAACTAGGTGGCTAGCTGACTTAACTATCTAATTGACCAGCTAGCTAGCTGACTAGCAAGCCAAATAGCTATCTGACTTAACTAGTACCTGAATAGTTAGCTGACTTGCTAGCTGACTTAACTAGCCAGGTGGGTAGCCATCTGACTTAACTAGCTAACTTAACCACATAGCCAGCTGGATAGACAGCTGACTAAACTAGCGAGCTACCTAGCTAGCCAGTTGGCTAGCCACGTGTATTAATTGACTGACTTA
>NW_007163722.1:0-542 GCF_000164805.1 Carlito syrichta
CTGCTTCTGTTACAAGTGCCCTGCTGCCTACCCCTCCTCTGTGTTGTGTGCCTCAGTGACTGGCTCTCCTTTGTGAAAACGAACCCAGCGATTTATCCTCTTCTGTGGTCAATGCCACAGGGACAAACTCTCCTCTTTGATCACTGTCCCAGTAACCAGGTTTCCTACATATTGGGTGCTTCAGTGACTACCCTTCCTCCATTAAAGGTTCCACAATGTCAGTGCCTCCTCAGTAATTAGTGCCCCAGTGACTGGTCCTCCTCCCTAATGGATGCTCTAGTGACTAGACTTCCCCTGTAATGGAGTTCCCAGTAACAGCCATCTCAATAATGTGTGGCTAAATGACAAACACTCCCATGTGATGGGAGTCCCAGTGAATAACCCTCCTCAATGATGGATGCCCCAGTGACAGACCTTCCTCTGTGATTGTTGTCTCAGTGACTTCCATCCTCCAAATGAGTTTCCCAGTTACTGGTACCTCTCTGCTATCATGACACAGTGACAGTCCTCCTCTGTGTGGGTGTCTTAGTGACTAATCCTCA
>NW_007163723.1:0-2978 GCF_000164805.1 Carlito syrichta
GGGACAGCTACCTCAGAAGAGGGTCGATCACTGTGGCTCCCATCACAGGGAAAGTTTAATCACTATGCACCCATCACAGAGGACACCCAGTCACTTTGATAGCCATTACATAAAAGGACCATTAACAGGGACACCTATCACAGAGAAGGATTAGTCCCCAGAGCAATCATAACAGAGGAGGGACAGTCACTGTGGCACCCATAATACATAAAAGCTAGTCACTGGGACAGCCATCCCAGATGAGGGATATTCACTGGGGCACCCACTATGAAGAAGGGTCAGTAATTAGGACAAACTTCACAGACGAGGACTGGTCATAGGGGCAATCATTATGGTGAAGAGCCAGTAACTGGGACAGAATCATAGAGGAGACTACGTAACTGGGAACCCATAATAGAAGAGGGTCTATCATTGCAGCACCCATTATGGAGTTGGCCCAGTCACTGGGACATCAGTAAGAAAGGAGGGTCTATCACTGATGCACCCATAACAGAAGAAATAATTCACTGTGAGATGTCATAGAAGATGACCAGTCACTGGGGCACACATTATTGAGGAAAGTCTGTTATAGGGACAACTATCAAAGAGGAGAGTCAGTCACTGGGGGACGCAGCACAAAGCAGAGCTAGTCACTAGGGCATCCATTATTAAAGAGAACTAGTCATTGGACCACCCATCACAGAGGAGGCACAATCAATGTGGCACCCCAAATGGAAAAGGCCCAGGCACCAACACAGACATCACAGAGCAAGACTAGTCACTGAGACACTCATTGTATATATAGAGCAGTCACTGGGGTCACAAATCACAAAGGAGGAGCAGTCACCGGGGCAAACACTGTGGAGAAGAACCAGTCACTAGGACTCTCAGTCACAGGGACACATCAAAAAAGATGGCCAGTCACTAGGACACCCATTATGAAGGAGGACCACTAAGTAAAATACACATCATAGAGACCAGGTAGACACTGAGGCAACCATTTTGGAGAAGTGCCAGTCACTGAGACACCAAACACAGAAGAGGCCCAGTCATTGGGACATCCATAACGGAGGAGGGCCAGTCACTCTGGCACCCATTAGAGTGGAGGCCCAGTTACTAGGATGCCTAACACAGAGGAGGACTAACCACTAGGGTACCCATTATGGGCAGAGCCAGTAACTGAGGCACTAATCACTGAGGAGGTCAAGCTATTGGGGCACCCATAACGGAAGTCAGATAATCACTTGGGTACCCAATATGTAGAAGACTCTGTCAGGGGGCAGTGGGCACTGAGGAAAGCTAGTCACTAGGGCACCCATTACAGAGGATGATCAGTCACTGGGATATTTTTCACAGCAAAGTGCCAGTCACTGGGGCACCCATCATACACGAGGGCATCACCAGGGTATCCATTATTGAGAAGGCTCAGTCATGAGTGCAATCATCACAAGGAAAGCTAGTCACTGTGGCACCAATGACAGAAGAGGGCTAGTCAGTGGGGTACCCATCACAGAGTGTGCTAGACAATGGACCACCCATCACAGAGGAATCACAGTTACTGCATCACCAATCACTAGGAGGGCCTGTCACTGGAGCACGCTTCACAGTGAAGTCCCAACCACTGTGCAACCCATCACGGAGAAGGGCTTATCAATGGGTTATCCATTATAGAGAAAAAACAGTCACTGGGGCACTCATAAGGGAAGTCCAGAGTCCCTAAAACACCCATCACAGAGGAGGATCAGTCTCAGGGTCACACACCACAGAGTAGTGCTAGACACCTAGTCATTCATCACATAGAAGAAGCAGTTACTGGAGGACCCATAATGAAGAAGGGTCAAACACTGAAGCACCTAGCAAAGAGGAGGGCCAGTCACCAGGACACCAATTCAGAAGAGAGCTAGTCACTTGAGCACCCAGTATGAAGAAGGCCTAGTCACTGGAACTCCCAGTGCAGAAGAAAGCCAGTCACTGGGGTAACAATGATGCTGGAGGGCTGGTCACTGGGGCACCAAACACAAGAGAAGACTAATTCAGGGCACCCTCAAGAGGGGATCCAGTGACTGTTGCAACCATAACAAATAAGACCAATTCACTAAAGAACATATCACAGAGGAGGCCAGTCACTGAGAAACCCATAACAGTGGTGGGTCAGTAAGTGGTGCATCCATCACAAAGCAGGACAGTAACTGGGGCACCCATCAAAGATGTGGGCCAGTCACTGTTGCAGCAATTACAGAGGAGAGTTAATCATTAGAGCAATGATCACAGAGGAGGGTCAGCTAATGAAGCAACAAACATAGAGGAGGAATGGTCACTGAGGCACCCATTACTAAATAGAGCTAGTCACTGGAGGCAAAATCACTTAGAAGACCCAGTCACTGTAGCGCCCATCACAAAGGAAAGCCAGTCAATGATGCACCCATCAGAGAAGAGGGCTAGTCACTGGTAAAACTATCACAGTACATGATCAATCATTGAGGCAGCCATCTCAGAGAAGGACAATTCACTTGGGCACTCATCAGAGTGGAGGGGCAGTCCTTTGTGCACCATAAGTGAGGAGAGTCAGTCACTGTGGCAACTAGTTGAGGATTAGTCACTAAGACACCCACACAGAGGAGGACTTGTCACTGTGTCATTGATAGCAGAGAGGTACCAGTAACTGGGAAACTCATTTTGGAGGATGGAAGTCACTGAGACAACAATCACAGAGGAAGGTCTGTCACTGGGGCATCCATCATTGAGGAGGGTTATTCACTGGGACTCCCATCACATGGGAGTGTTTGTCATTTAGCCACACATTATTGAGATGGCTGTTACTGGGAACTCCATTACAGGGGAAGTCTAGTCACTAGAGCATCCATTAGGGAGGAGGACCAGTCACTGGGGCACTAATTACTGAGGAGGCACTGACATTGTGGAACCTTTAATGGAGGAAGGGTAGTCACTGAAGCACCCCATATGTAGGAAACCTGGTTACTGGGACAGTGATCAAAGAG
>NW_007163723.1:4157-4981 GCF_000164805.1 Carlito syrichta
CAGACCAGTCAGTGGTCAACCAGCAATCTATGAGGGCCAGTCATTGAGGTACTCATTACAGATACATTCCATTAAATGAGGCACCATTCACAGAGAATAGTTAGCCACAGGAGCACCGATGAGAGAGGAAGGCCACAGAGTGAGTCACCAAACACAGAAGAGAGACAGTCACTGAGACACACATCACAAAGGAGATTCAGTCACTGAAGCCCTGATCACAGAGGTGGTCCTGTCACTGGGGTACTGATCACTAAGGAGAGTCAGTCACTGAATTACCCATCACAAAGGAGGGCCAATACTTGGGAAAGATTTAATAGCAGAGGGCCACTTACTGGTCCAACCATCACAGATAAGGCCCATTCAATGAGGAAAGGCAATCACTGTAGCATCTCTAAGTGAGGAAGACTTGTCACTAAGCACCCATGTTGAAGTTCAGTCAGTCATGGTGGAACCCCTAAAAGAAGAGGACTAGTCACTGAGACACCTAGCTACACAGAGGAGGGCTTGACACTTTGGCAACAATAACAGAGGTGAGTCAGTCACTGGGGCACCCATATAGAGGAGGGAGTTTCAAATGGAGGAGGGAGGTCAACCATTACAAAGGAGGGCTTTTCACTAGGGTACTTATCATTGGAATACCAATCACTGGAACACCCATCACACAAGAGAGTTTACCACTAGTGAACCCATTGTGGAGAAGGTAAGTTAATGTGATACTGATCAAAGAGGAAAGCTAGTCACTAGGGCACCCATTATGAACGATGCCACCCTCTATGTAGGAAACCCAGTTATTGAGGGAGCGATTACAAAGGAAAGCTAGTCAC
>NW_007163723.1:6317-19058 GCF_000164805.1 Carlito syrichta
GTTCACTGTGACACCCAATTTGGAAGAAGGCCTGTCACTAGGGCACCAGTCTCAAAGAAGTTCCTGTCAATATAGTACCTATTATGGAAAAGGTTGAATCCCTGGAACACCCTTCCCAGGGGAGGACTAGTCACTGGGACACCCATATTGGACCATAGGGGAGGAAGCGTGGCTACTAGGACACTCATCACAGAAGAGGTCTATTTATTGGGCCAACCATTCCAGAGGAAGGCCAGATATTAAAGCACCAATAAAAGATGAAGTATAGTCACTGAGATACCCAAAATTGAGGAGACCCAGTAACCAACACACATATCAAAGAGGAGGACTAGTCACTGTGACAAACAATATGGCAAAGGGAGCGCCAGTCACTGCAGCAACAATCAAAATGAGCCACAGTTACTAAGGTACACATAACAGATGAAACTCAGTCACTGGGAAATCTAATATGGAGTAGGTCTGATCGGTGAGAACCAATCACAAATGTGGGCCCTTTACTGATACACTTTTCACAGAGAAGAACCAGTCACAGAAGCATCCATCACAGAAGAGAGCGAGTAATTTGGGAACCCATTATGTAATAGGCCCAGTCACTGAGACAACTCTCACAGCGTTCTACTCACTAGGACATCACAGAAGACAGCCTGTCAATAGGACACCGAACATAGAGGAGTACTAGTCACTAGAGCATCCATTATTAATGAGAGCTAGTCAGTGGGGCACTCAAAACAAAGTAGGCACATTCACAGAAGCACCAATTACACAAGAGCTAGTAAAAAAGGCAACTATCACAGAGGAGAACCAGTCACTGGAGCACCCATTAGAAGAAAGCCCAGTCTCCAGGGCATCCATCACAGAGGAGGACTAGTTATCAGGACACACATTACAGTGATGTCCCATCCACTTAAGCAACCATTAGAAGGAGGGTCAATCACTGCTCACAAAGTGGTGTCAGACAATTGGGCAACCTCACAAAAGAGTCCCAGTCACTGGGACAGTAATCACAGAGGAAGCATGTATCACTTTCGGAAGCCAGTCTCTGGGGCATCCAACAATGAGGAGGTCAGTCACAGGGTCATCCATCACATATGAAGTTTGGTCACTGGGTCACCAATTACAAAGGAGATCCTGTCACTGGAGCACCAATTTCAGGGGAGGGCCAGTCAATAAGGCACCAAACACTTTGGAGGGTGTCATTGAATAGCTTATCACAGAGGAGAGCCAGTCATTGGGACAGCAATCATAGAAGGGGCCTGTCATTATGGCACCCAACACATAGGAATCACTGAAGAATCCAATTTGGAGGATGACCATTCACTGAGACACCCGTCACTGAGATGGGTTTAACACTGGGCACATATTACAGAGGAGGCCCAGTCACTGGGAATTACAGAGGAGGGCCAGGTTCTGCATTAGCCGTTATAGAGGAGGGCCTCACTCTGGCAAGGATTACAGTATAAAACTAATGACAGGGAATGTATTTGGGAGGAGAGCCAGTCACTGGTGTAACAATCACAGAAAAAGCAATTCAATGGTGCACCATTCACAGAGGAGGCAAGTTACTGGGATACACATCATAGATGAGGGCCAGTCACTGGGACACCAATTACAAAGGAGAGCCAGTCACTGGAGCGCAAATCACAGAGGAGGACCAGTCAATGTGGCACCAAACACAGGAGGGGACAGTCATTGATGTACCTAGTACAGAAGAGAATCAGGTACTGGAGACCCTATCACAGAGGTGGTGCAATCACTGGGGCACCCATCACAGAGGATAGATAGTCATTGGGACAGTTAAAACACTAGAGAGTCAAATCCTGAGGCAACCATCATAGAAAAGGATCAATCATTGAGAAAGTCACCACAGAGGAGGGATAGTCACTGTAGCATCTATAACTTAAGAGGGCTCACCACTGAGGCTTTTAGCACAGAATTGGGTCAGTCACAATAGCACGACTCAAAGAGGAGGGTTAGTCACTGAGACACCCACACAAAGAAGGGATTTTCACTGTGGCAGCAAAAAGAGAAGGGCCAGTTCCTGGGGCACCCATATGGAGGAAGGCAAGTCATAGAAACAACCATCACAAAGGAGGACCAGTCATTGGGACACTCATCATGAATGAGGGCAAGTCACTGGGACAGCAATCACAAAAAAAAGGCATGTCACTGGGGCACCCATTGTGAAGGAGGCTTATTTACTGGGACACTATGACAGAGGAAGTCTAGTCACTGTGGCACACAATATGGAGGAGGGCCAGAAACTGAGGCCCAAATCATTAAAAAGGCACAGAAAATGTGGCACCCATAATTAAGGAGTGGTAGTCACAGATGCACCCATTACATGAAACTCAATAACTGGGGCAGTGATTTCAAAGAAACGTTAGTCACTGAGGACAAAAATTACAGGGAAGGATTAATCACTGGGAGTTTTTCACAGAGAATGGTCTGTCACTGTGGTACCTATAAGAGAGGAGGGTCATTTCCTGAAGCACATATCACAGAGGAGGTTTAGTTACTAGGAATCCATATCAAAGAAGTGCCAATCACTGGGCCATCCATACAGAAAAGGACAAATCACTGGGTCATCCATCACAGAAGAGGGCAAGTCACTTGATACCCATCACACATGAGGGCCAGTCACTGGGCTACCCATCAGAGAGGTGAGCAAGTCACAGGGAACTCTTCACAGAGGAAGTATAGTCACCAGAGTGCCCATTATAAAGAAGGTCCAGTCATTGTGGCATCTATCTCAAAGGAGAGTCAATTACTGTGACACATCACAGAGGGAGAGTTAGTCAATGGGGCAGTCATCATAGAAGAGGACTATTCACTGTGACACCCATTTTGGTGGAAGTCCATTCACTGTGGAACCTAACATGAAGGAAGCTCAATCAATGGTACTCCTATTATGGATGAGGCCCAATATCTGAGACAGCCATCACAGAGGACCATCATTGGTGCACTGATTACAATGGAGTTCCAGTCACGTGGTTATCTATCATAGATGAAGATTAGTCTCTGGGGCACCAATTACAGAGAACAGTCATCACTGGGGCACTTTTAGAACAGTAGGGCCAGTCAACAAGTCACCAAACACAGAGGATAGGCAGACACTGAGGCAACTATCACAAAAAAGATCAAGTTACTGGGACACCAATCAGAGAGGATGGTCTGTTAGTGGAGCACTCCATTATGGAGGACGTCCATAAAATGTGCACCCATCCTAAATTAGAGCTATTTAATGGGGCATCCATTTTGGAGGCAACTCAGTTACTCGGACACCCATGTCAGATATGGGCTAGTCAATGGGTACCCATCACAGAAGAAGGTCAGTCACTGAGGCACCAATTATAAGGGAAACCCAGTAATTTGGGCAAAACTCATGGAGGAGGCCCAGTCACCGAAACACTCAGTACAAAAGAGGGTAAATCACTGAGTACTCTTTATGTTAGAGGCTCAGTAATTTGAATACCAATCATAGAGGAGGGTTGGTCACTGGGACAAACATTATGGAGGAGAACTGGTGATGGACACCAATCTTAGAGAAGGCAGTTACTGAATCACCCATAACGGAGGAGCAGTAGTCACTGAGGAACGCATTATATAGGACACCCAGTCACTGGAGCAGTGATAACAAAGGATCGCTAGTCACTGGGGCACCAGTCACAGAGAAGGATCAATCACTGGAACATATTTCACAGAGAAGGGCCAGTCCCTGGGGCATCCATCACAAAGGAAATCAAGTCCCTAGGGCGAAATTCACAGAGTAGGTTAGTCACTGGGAATCCATCACAGAAGAGGACCAATCATAAAGAAAAGGGGCATTAATAAAGAAAAGGGGCAGTCACTAGCTGGGCTCGGTGGCTCAGCCTGTAATCCCGCACCTTTGGGAGGCTGAGGTGAGTGGATTGCCTGAGCCCGCGGGTTCGAGGACCGCATGGGCAGCGAGACTTCATCTCCATAATAAAATAAAAAAATCAGCTGGGGGTGGTAGTGCGCACCTGTAATTCTGGCTACTTGGAAGGCTGAGGTGGAAGGATCGCCGAAGCCCAGCAGGTCGAGGTTGCAGTAGCAGGGAGCAGCCACTGCACTCCAGTCTGGGCGACAGAGTGAAACTCCAACTCAAAAAAATAAATAAATAAATAATCGGGCAGTCACTGGAGAACCCATCATGGAGGAGGACCAGTCACTGTGGCAATCATTAAATAAGTGGGCTAGCCACTGTGATACCCATTACAGAAGATAGCCAGTCACTGGGGCACCAATCACAGGGGAAATCCAGTAGCTTCTAAACTCATGTAGGAATCCTAGTCATATGGACGTGCATTCCAAAGGGGGCAAATCTCTGGTTACACATTAGGAAAGAGTTTTAGTAAGTGGGACGCCGATCACAGAAATGGACTAGTCACTAGGACAAACATTATGAAGGAAGGCCTGTCTTTGCACACCCATGTCAGAGAAGGCATGGTCACTGGGTCACCCATAATGAAAGAGGGTCAATCACTGGAGCAGAATTGTGGAGAAACTTCAGTCACTGTGGCAAAGATCAAAAGAAAAAGCCAGTCACTGTGACACCCATCAAAGAGGATGGTGAGTCATCAGGGTGCCAATTTTGGAGGAGTGCTAGTCACTGGGACAACCATCCTAGATGAGAATAAGCCAACGGAGAGACCATCACACACGAGGGCCAGTAATACTGACATGAAAAGCAAAGTGGGGCTATTCATTGGAGCACTCTTTATTGAGGAATTCCGTTAACAGGGACAGGCATCACAGATGTCTAGTCATGGGGACATCTGTTATGCATAGCACAGAGCATGTAACAGAGCACATCAAGGGGCTGAGTCAGCCATATGGAGGAGGACAAATCACTGAGGTATCCATTATAGCGGAGGCCCAATTACTGGACATTCACTACACAGGAAGGCTAGTCATTAGGGTGCTCATTATGGAGAAGGGGCATATTGAGGAATCAATCACCAAAGAGGCCTAGTCACTGGGGCACCCATAATAGAGGCAAGTTGCTGAGGCACCAATTATAGGAGACCAAGTCACTGGGGCAGGCAGCAATTATTGAAGAAATGTAGTCATTGGGACATCCATATCAGATGAAGTTCAGTCACTGGGTTATTTTTCTCAGAGGACAGTCAGTCAATAGGGCAACCGTTTTAAAGGAGCCCTAGTCACTGGGACAACAATCACGGAGAAGGGTCAGTAACTGGAAGACCCATTACAGAGAAGCCCAATCATTGGCGCAGCAGTTATACAGAATGCTCATCACTGGACCATCTATCTCAGATGAGAGCAAGTTCCTGAGAAACCTATCACAGAAGAAAGAAATTCACTGGGTCATCTATCACAGTGGAGGTCAGTCACAGGTACAACCATAACAATGGATGACCAATCACTGGGGCATCCATCAGCGAGTTGGCCAATCACTAGGTTACCAATTAAAAACAAGTGCCAGCAACTGGTGCACTAATCACAGAGGAGGATCAATCAGTGAGAAATACAAGAAACTAAATACGTGAGAAGGACAATCACAGAGGAGACCTAGTCACTTGGGGCCTAATCCCTGAGGAGGCCTGGTCCCTGGAAAACCCATAATAGAGGTGAAAAAATCAGAGACACCCAACACAGTGGAGGATTAGTCACAACAACCACTATCACAGAAGAAGGTCAGGCACTGGGACACCAATCAGAGAGATGGGCGAGTCACTGGGGTTCCCATTATTTATGAAAGTCAGTCACTAAAACATTCATCACAGAGTGTATCCAGTCACTCTGGCACCCAAATTGGAGGATGCCCAGTCAATGAGACGTCCATCATAGATTAGGAAAAGTCATGGGAGAAACCACCATATATGAAAGCCAGTCACTGGACAGCAATCACAGAGCCATATTTAGTGAGGCATTGATCACCGTGGAGGGAAAGTCACTGAAAAACCCTACACAGAAGACTGCCAATCAGAGGGACACCAATCACAGAGAAGCACCAGTCACTGGGCACTCATCACCAATGAGTACCGATCACTGCAGCACACATTGTAGAGATCGGCCAGTCACTGTGATATCCATTTCAGAGAAGCATAACATAGGAGCGTCAGTATAACTCCATAACATAGAACAGCCAATCAATGGGGCACCCATTGTGGAAAAAGGCTAGTCACAGAGACAAACATCACAGTGCAGGGCCAGTCACTGGGGATCCATCAACGAAAAGGGCCAGTCTCTGGCACACAGGTTACACAGGATGACCAGTCACTAGGGCACCCATCACATTGAAATGGTAGTCACTGTGTCATCAATCTCAGGCCAGGGACATTAACTGTGGCACTGTCACAGAGGAGGGTTAATCACAATGTAAGTACCACAGAGGAGGGCCAGTCAATAGGTCATCCATCATAAAAGGGAAATGCTCTCTTTGGCACTTATCACAGAGCAGAGTCATTCGCTGAGGCACAGATTCAGGAGAAAGACCAATCACTTGTACTTTCTTTAATGTGGAAAGGTAGTGATGTGGCACTCATCACACCAGAGGGGAAGTCAAAAAGACACCCATCACAAAGAATGGATAGTAACCGAGGCAGTCATTACTGATGAGGCAAAAAAAAGTGGGATACCAATCACAGACATTTGTCACTGAGACCAAAATTATGGAGGAGTTGCTGCTACTGGGACAACAATCATATATGAGGCCTAGTCCCTGAGGCACCCATACTAAAGGAGACCCAGACACTGAGGCACTCATTATGGAGGAAAACCAAACACTGGATCACCCATCACTGAGGAGGGCTAGTACCTAGGGCATCCATTATGGATGAGGACTTATCACTGAGTCAACAACTGAAGAGGAGGGCGAGCCACTTGGATACCTAACACAGAAGAGAGTCTGTCACTGGGCAACCATCATAATGTTGTGCCGAATATCAGCCATATATTTTGGAGAAAGGCCAGTCACTACTCATTCATCATGGAAGAAGTCTACTCACTTCTGCATTCATCAGAAAGGAGAGCCACTCACTGATAGACCATCACAGAAGAGAACCAACAACTGAAGCACCTATCACAAAGAAAGCAAGTTAATGAGTTACACATTACAGACAAGGACCAGTCACTAAGACACCCATCAAAGGTGCTGGACAGTCACTAGGGCACCCATCATGATTGGGTCAGTCAATAGGACTCTGATCACAGATAAGGGCCAGTAACTAGGGCAGCCATCATAGAGGAGGTAAAAATCAGTGTGGTACCCATCGAAGAGGAGGATATTTTTCACAGAGGAGGTGTCTTCACTGGGCACCCATAGTAGAGAAGACCCAATCACTAGAGCAAGTGCCACAGAGGTGAAGCAGTCAATATGACACCCATCACAGAGAACAGTCAATGTGGATCCCATAAAAGAAGAGGGCTACTCACTGGGACACCAATTATGCAGGAGACCCAGTTACTGAAATACCTATCACAGAGTAGAGCTAGTCATTGGGGCACCCAATTTGAAGGAAGCACAGTCTCCGAGACATCAATCATAGAAGAAGTTCAAGCACTAGGGCAACCAATAAGGAGGAGGTCCAGAACTGGAACATCCATCACAGAGAAGGAGTAGTCACTGGGGATCCCATTTTGGAGGAGGCCTAGTTACAAGTACATGAATCATAGAAAAGGGCTAGTCACTGTGATACTCATCAGAGGATGGCCAGTCATTGGGGGCACGGATCACAGAGAAGTACCTGTCACTGAAACAATTATTATAGAAAAAGTCCGTCACAGAGCAGGGGTAGTCACTAGGGACCCATCATATATGAAGGCCAATCACTGAGGCACCAATCACAGAGGAGACCTTATCACTGGGGCTCATGAAAGAGGCACTGTCACTGCAACACTCATCACAAATAAGCCCAGTCATTTGTGTACTCATAATGGAAGAGACAGAGTGAGTGGGACACCATTCACAGAGAAGGGCTTGTCACGGGGGCAACCACAAGGGAGAAGGGTTACTCATGGGGACACCAATATGGAGGAGGCCTAGTCACTAAGGCAATGATCTCAGAAGAAGACCAGTCACTGGACACCCATCACGGAGGAGAGCGAGTCATTGATGTACTTATTATTTTGGAGAAAGGACAGTATTAATCACTCATCAAATAGGAGGGCTAGTCAGGGGGACATCAGTTTTGGAGAAGGGCTAGGCACTGGGACAACCATCACATGAGGGCCAGTCAATGGGGAACCCATCATACAACAGGACAGGCACAAGGGCATTCATCACAGGTGAGGGGAAACCAATGGGATACTCATCACAAAACAGAGCCAATCACTTTGGCAGGAATCATAGTGGAGGACCAGTCAAAAAACGCACACATAACAGAGGAGGGCTAGTCACTAGGACACCATTCACAAAAGATAAGCTTTCACTATGGCACTGATCACAGGAGAATTTCAGTCACTTGGGCAAAAACATGGAGAGGGGCCAGTCACTGGGATGCCCCTTAAAGAAGAGGGCCAGTCACAGGGACACCCATCAAAAAAGATGTCCAGTAAAGGGGATACCAATCCCAAAGGAGGAGCAATCACTGGGACACCTATTACAGAAAAGGCTTATTAGAGAGATACCCATCACAGATTAAGAGTAGTCACTGGAACAACCATTTTGAACAGGCACCAGTCACTGGGACACCAATAACAGAGTAGTCCCATTCACTGGAAAACCCATCACAAAGAATAGTCACACATTGGGTCTCCCATAACAGATTTGGGCCAGTTACTTGAACACCAATCAAAGATGAGTGCCAATCACTGAGGCACATATTGTAGAGGAGTGCCAGTCAGAGGGACATCCATCTCAGAGGTGGCCTAGTCACTGGGTCCCCCAATGGGAGTTGTTCAGTCAATGGGACTCCCAAAGGTCTGTAAAATGGGGGACCATCACAAAGGAGGCAAAATGAATGTTGTTTCCAGAATAGAGGATCATCAGTCACCAGGGAAATTTTTACAAAAAAAGACCAGTAACTGGGCAAGCATCACATAAGAAGGTCAGTAACTGGCACAACCATTATAAGGGAGGCCCTCATTATATATCTATCAAAGGAGAGCCAGTCACTGGAAAAACCCTATGGAGAAAGTCCAGTTACTGGGATCTCACCACAGAAAAGGACTTGTCACTGAGGCACCCATTACAAACGGCAGTCAGTCATTGAAATACCTTTCTCAGACTCAGTACAGTCACTGGGGCTTCACTATAAAAGGGCCCAGTCTCTGTGACACCCATCAAAAAGGAGTCCCAGGCACTGGGCTACCTATCAAAAAAGAACCAATCAATGGGGCATCCATTATGGAGGAAGTTCAGCAAGTAGGACACCCATCACAGAGAAAGTTTAGTCACTGTGGCAACCACGATGGATGAACACCAATTACTGAGGTCCCATCCACAGAGAAGGACTTGTCACTAGAGAATTCATTATGCAAGAGGGCCAATCACAGGGTCCCAGATTACAGAAGAGGGCCAAACACTAAGGTACTCATCACAGAGGAGAGCACGTAACTGTGGCACCCATCACAGAGGAGTACCAATCACCGTAGCATATATTACAGAGGAGGGTCAGCCCCTGGGGCTACTGTCACAGAAGACGTCAACTCATAGAGGCACCCATCAGAGAGCAGAACTCATCACTGGCACAACCGTCATAGAGAAGAGCCAGTCACTAGGGCACCCATTACAGAGGAGAACCAGTCACTGGATCACACATAGTGGAAGATTAGTCATGGAGGAACAAATCACAGAGGATATCCAGGCACAAAGACACCCATTAGGAGAACGTAGTTACTGGGGCTCTGATCACAGAAGAGGCCCAATAACTGAGGCAGCTGACACAGAGGAGGAAAATTCAGTGTAGTACCCATCACATGGAAGGGCTAGTCTTTGGGGCACATATAACAGAGGAGATACGTATCTATCACAGTTTCGTATCAGTCAATGAGTCACAAGTCAAAAAGGAGGGCCAATCACTAGGGCACCAAAAAGGAGATAGCACTGTTACTGGGGCAACCATCACAATGTACTGTTAATCACTTGGACACACATCACATAGATGAACCAGTCACTGAATCAGCCCTCACAGAGGAAGGCTTTTCACTGTATGAACATTATAGAAGAGGTCTTGTCACTAGGGCATCTATAACAGAGAAAAACCAGCCACCAAAACACCTGTTAGAAAAGAGACCGAGTAACTGATGCATCTATCACATAGGGAGGGCTAGTCACTTGGACATCCATCACAAAGATGGAACAGTTATGGAAGCACCTATCACCGAAAAGGGACAGACACTGAAGCACCCACTAGTAGGAAGCCAAGTCACTGGGATAATGATCACGGGGGAGGGCAGGTTACTAGCACATCTTACACAGAAGAGAGCCATTAACTGGGGGAAATGTTAGGGAGGCAGGTCAAACACTAGGACATCCATCACAGAGGAAAATCAGTAACTGGGGCACCCATCACAGAGAAGATCAACAACTGGGACTACCATAACAGTGAAGGGCAAGTCACTGGGCATCAAACAGGAGGTCATCCACTGGGGTACCCATAACAGAAAAAGACGGGTATCTAAAAACTTAATTAAAGATAAAATCCAGTCACGGGAGCACAGAAGAAGGCAAGTCAATGAGGCACCAAACACAAAGGATGGGCAGTAACTGAGACAGACACTACAAAGGAGAGCCACTAAAGAGTGCCATGATCAGAGAAGAGGTCCTGTCACCCATCACAAAGAGAGTCAGTCATGGAGCCACCCATCACAGAAGAGGGCCAGTCACTGGTACAGTATTATAATAGAGGGTAAATAAATGGGGCACTCATCATAGAATCGGGTCAATTACTTGAACCCTGATCACAGAGGAGGAACAGTCATTGGAATGCACATAAGAAAGAAGGGGTGTTTACTGAGGCATCCATCATGTGGGAATCCCTCACACAGGAGTGCTTCTCACAGAGACAGCCACACAGAGGAGGGTTTGCTACGGTGACACTGATAAAAGAGACAGGCCAGTCACTGGGGCAAACAAAGATCAGGGTCAGTCATCACAAAGAAGGGTCAACCATTATGGACGACGGTCAGTAATTAGGGCAACATTCAAAGAGGAGGCACATATCACTGAGGAGACACAGTCATTTTCATACCCATAATAGAAGAGTACTAGTCACTGAGTCACACTATGTAGGAGACCCAGTAACTGGAGCAGTGATCAGAGAGGACAGCTAGTCATTGAGACATCAGTCACATAGGAGGCTCAATCACTGGGGAATTTTTCAAAGTGGAGTATCTGAACTGGGACACATATCACTGAGGGGAGTCTCTCACTAGGGAACTCATAACAGAGATGGTGTAGTCAATGGGCACCCATAATAGATGAAGGCCAGTCACTGGGACAGTCATCACAGAAGAAAGGACATCACCGAGGAACACATGATAGAGGAGAAAAAGTCACTTTGGCACCCATAACAGAAAAATGGCAGTCACAGTGATACCCATTACCCAGAAGGGCCAGTGAATGCTGCACCCAGAGCAGAAGCAGGCCAGGTATGGGCGCATCCCTCAGAAAAGAGGACTATTTATTGGTACACCCCACACAGAAAAAGGTCATTCACTCTGGCACCCATAACAGAGGAGGACTAGTTACTGGGGAACCCGTTATGGGTGAGGGCCATTTATTGGGACAATATTCACAGAGAAGGGTTAGTCATAAGGCAACCAATATGGTAGAGAGCCAGACAATGGGACACGCATCACAAAAGGAGTCACAGTCACTGGGGCATTCATAATTTGGGGTGGACAGTCTCTGGGCCACCTATTATGGAGGATGCTCAGTCACTGAGAAATCCAGTCACAAAGGAGGACCATTTCACTAGGGAACCCGTCACAATAGTGACTCAGTCAATGGGGCATTCAATATGGAAAGACTCAGTTACTGGGGCAACTATCACAGCAAAGAGCAGTCTTTGGGACATATGTTATAAAGAAGAGCTAGTCACTGAGGAACCCATCATAGTCAGGGCTTGTCACTAGGCATTCATTATGGATAAGGGATAATCACTGGGGTACAAATCACAGAAAAGAGACAATTACTAGGGCACATATTAGGAGGCCAACTCACAGAGTCATCCGTGACAGAGGATGACTTTTTACTTGAACAAACATCACGGAGGAAACCTAGCCACAGAGGTAGATTTCACAGAGGAGAGCAAGTTGCTGAAGCACCAAACAAAAGAAACACCATTCGATGAGGCACTAATTAGAAGTTGGACCAATCACTGAGGCGCTTATTACAAAGGAGGACCAGTCACTGGGGCACCCATCACAGAAGAAGCCCAGTCACAGAGGTCTAGTCACTGGAACAATAATTTCAGAGGAAGCGTAGTCACTGGGGCACTCTTCATATTGGAGGCAGTTGCTGGGGCAGTCAACAAAGACCAGGTGAGTAGAGATGTACACATCACAGATGAGGGTCAGTCAGTGTATCACTGATTGGATAGAGAAGCCAGTCACTGAAAAACTGATCACAATGCAGAGCCAGTCAATGAGACATAAAACATAGAGGAGACAGTAACTCTGGCACCCATCAGAGAGCAGATTGAGTCACTGGTAAAGTCATCACAGACAAGGGCCTGTCACTGAAATAAACATCTCAGAGGAGGGCCAGTCACTTGATATTTAACACCAAGTAATTATATTCACTGTAGTGCC
>NW_007163724.1:0-645 GCF_000164805.1 Carlito syrichta
TGATCCTCCTTCATAATGGGTGTCCTAGTGACTGGCCATCTTTTTTGATGTGTCCCTGTGACTGAGAGTCCTAGTGACTGGTTCTTATCCACAGTGTTTGCCCCGGTGACTACTCCTCCTTTGTGATTTGTGACCCCAGTGACTGCTCTATATATACAATGAGTGTCTCAGTGACTAGTCTTCCTCTGTGATGTCTGTGCTGGTGCCGGGGCCTTTTCCATTTGGGGTGCCAGATTGATTGTGCCTCCTCTGTGATGGGTGCTCCAATGACTAGTCCTCTTTAATAATGGATACCCTAGTGACTAGCTCTGCTTTGTGCTGAATCCCCCTGTGACTGACTCTCCTCTTTGATTGTTGTCCCTATAACAGACTTTCCTCAATAATGTGTGCCCCAGTGACTGGTCATCTTCTGTGACATCTCACAGTGAATTATTTCTTCTGTTATGGGTGCATCGGTGATAGACCCTCCTTTCTTACTGATGTCCCAGTGACTGGGCCAACTCCATAATGGGTGCTGCAATGATAGACCCTCTTCTATTATGGGTTCCCAGTTACGTACTCTCCTCTATGATTCTGTCCCAGTGACTGGCTCTTCACCATAATGATTGACCCTATGACAAGTCCTCGTCTGTGAAGTTTGTCCTA
>NW_007163725.1:0-703 GCF_000164805.1 Carlito syrichta
TGCTGGGCCTTCTCTGTACTCAGTGCTCCAGTTACTGGCTATCCTTTGTAAATGGTGCTTTAATGACTGGCCCTCATCTGTGATGAGTAACAATTTGATTTGCCTCCTCTATTATGGGTGCCCAGTGATTAATCACTATTTGGTTAGCCCAGTGACTGACCTCTTCTGTAATGGGAGATCCAGTAACAGGGTTTTCTCTATAATTTGTTTTCCAGTGAGTGCACTCCTATCTGATGGGTGCTCCTTTGACTGGCTTTCCTCTGTGGTGGATGTCCCAGTGACTGGCTCTACTCTGGTATAACTTCCTCAGTGACTGAGCGTCCTTTATAATGCATGTCCCAGTGACTGGCTCTCCTCTGCGATGGGTGCCAGAATGAAAGTCACTTCTTTGTGAAAAATACTCCAGTGACGGATCCTCTTCTGTGATGGTTGCCACAGTGAGTTGCTTTCCTCTGTGGTCACAGCAGCAGTTGCTGAATCACCTACATGATGGGTGCCGCAGTGACAAGTCTTCCTCCATTATGGGTGCCTCAGTGACTGAGCAACCTCAGTGATTAGTGCCCAAGTGATTGGCCTTCTTCCTTAATACAGTCCTAGTGACAATGCTTCTGTGATAGGTGTTCAGTGAGTGCACCTACTCCATTAATTGACTGGGCTCCTCTTTGGTTGGTGTCCTCAGTGACTGACCATCCTCTGTGATTGG
>NW_007163726.1:0-9157 GCF_000164805.1 Carlito syrichta
ACTGGGTCTTCTCCACAATGTTTGCCCCGGTGACTGCTCCTCCTTTGTGATTTGTGACCCCAGTGACTGCTCTATATATACAATGAGTGTCTCAGTGACTAGTCTTGCTCTGTGATGTCTGTGCTGGTGCCTGGGCCTTTTCCATTTGGGGTGCCACATTGATTGTGCCTCCTCTGTGATGGGTGCTCCAATGACTAGTTCTCTTTAATAATGGATGCCCTAGTGACTAGCTCTGCTTTGTGCTGCGTCCCCCAGTGACTGACTCTCCTCTTTGATAGTTGTCCCTATAACAGACTTTCCTCAATAATGTGTGCCCCAGTGACTGGTCATCTTCTATGACATCTCACAGTGAATTATTTCTTCTGTTATGGGTGCATCAGTGATAGACCCTCCTTTCTTACTGATGTCCCAGTGACTGGGCCAACTCCATAATGGGTGCTGCAATGATAGACCCTCTTCTATTATGGGTTCCCAGTTACGTAGTCTCCTCTATGATTCTGTCCCAGTGACTGGCTCTTCACCATAATGATTGCCCCTATGACAAGTCCTCGTCTGTGAAGTTTGTCCTAATTACTGACCCTTCTTCATAGTGGGTGCCCCGGTGAATATCCCTCATCTGGGATGGGTGTCCCTGTGACTAGCTTTTATGTATTATGGGTGCCACAGTGACTGTTCCTCCTCTGTTATGATTGCTCTGGGGACTAATCCTTCTCTGTGATAGGTGTCCCTGTTAATGGTCCTTTTATGTAATGGCTATCAAAGTGACTGGATGTCCTCTGTGATGGGTGCATAGTGATTAAACTTTCCCTGTGATGGGAGCCACAGTGATCGAAACCTCTTCTGAGGTAGCTGTCCCTGTGACAGAATATCCTTTTATTTGTGCCTCAGTGATTTGTGTCCTCCATGATATTTCCCCAATTTCTGGGTCTCCTCTGTGATCAGGACAACAGTTATTGCTCTCTGTCATGTTTGGTGCCTCAATGACTGTCATTCCTCTGAGACCTGTGCACCAGTGTCAAGCTTTCATATGGAATTGGTGTCCCAGTGTGTGGCACCCATCTTTCATGGGTAGCACAGTGATTAGGCTCCTCTGTGATGGGTGCCCCAGTGGCTGGCCCTCCACTTTTGGGTCACCAAATGACTGGCTTCTTCTGAGACCAGTGTTTCAGTTACTGGTACTTTTCGTTACTGATTTCTCTGTGACTAGCACTCCTTTGTGATGGGTGCCCCATTGACTGGCTGTCCTCTCTGAAGGGTGTCCCAATAACTCACTTTCCTCTGTTATAGATGCTCCACTGATTGATCCTCCTCTATAATGCCTACCCCAGTGACAGACCCTACTCTGTGAAAAATGTTGTAGTGACTGATCCTCCTCAGTGACAGATGCTCCAGTGACTAGTTTTCTTCTGTGTTCACTGGCACATGACTGGGTCTCCTACATAATGAGTGTCTCAGTGACTGGCTCTCTTCTGTGATGGGTGTCTCAGTGGCTAGCCCTTATCTGTGATGTAGAACACACTAACTTTGCAAACCGATGGCTATCTGAGTTACTGGATGTCTTCTGGGATAGGGACCTCAGTGACTTAGCCCATCCTAATGGGTGTCCAAGTGAGCAGTTCTCTTCTGTGAATAGTAATTCAGTGACTGGCCCTTGTCTGTGATGTATGCCTCAGCGAATGGCTCTCTTCTGTGCTGGGTGACCAGCAAGCAGCCTTCTTTTGTGATGGGCACCCCAGTGAGTAATCTTCCTCTATGATATATTCCCCATTGATTGGCACTCCTTTGTGATGGGTGCCCCAATGATTGACCATCCCCTTCCTCTGTGTTCCATACCCCAGTGACTGTTCATACTCCCAAATGGTTCTTCTAGTGCCTTGACCACCTCTGTGATGATCATTCCAGTAACTGACTCTCCTCTGTATTGGTTGCCACAGTGACAGTGTCCCTTTATGATTTGTGCCACAGTGACAGGTTCTCCTTCATAATGGTTTCCTCAGTGAATGTCCTTCCTCTGTGATAAGCCTCCTCAATTATGTGTGCCCCAGTGACTAGCCCACTTTTGTGATGGTAATCCCTGCGACTGACCCTCATGTGTGAAGGGTACACCATTTACTGACCCACTTCTCTATCAGAGTTCATTTTATGAAACTTCTTCATGATTGGTGAGCCAATAACTGGCCCTCCTCTGATGAATGCCACAGTGGACTGGCCTTCTCTATAATGTAAGCTCCATTGATTGAGCATCCTTTGTGATAGATGTTACAGTGGCTTTCCCTCCTTCTAATAAAGTGTCTCATTACTAGCCCAACTCTCTCATTGGTGTTCAGTAACTGAGTCACCTCCATAAATGGTGACCCAGTGATTGGTCCTCCTCTGTGATCACTAAACCAGTGACTATTTCTCCTCTGTGATGAGTGCTTCAATTGCTGGGCCTTCACTGTAATCAGTGCTCCAGTTACTGGCTATCCTTTGTAAATGGTGCTTTAATGACTGGCCCTCATCTGTGATGAGTAACAATTTGATTTGCCTCCTCTATTATGGGTGCCCAGTGACTAATCACTATTTGGTTAGCCCAGTGACTGACCTCTTTTGTAATGGGAGATCCAGTAACAGGGTCTTCTCTATAAATTGTTTTCCAATGAGTGCACTCCTATCTGATGGGTGCTCCTTTGACTGGCTTTCCTCTGTGGTGGATGTCCCAGCGACTGGCTCTACTCTGGTATAGCTTCCTCAGTGACTGAGCGTCCTTTATAATGCATGTCCCAGTGACTGGCTCTCCTCTGCAATGGGTGCCAGAATGAAAGTCACTTCTTTGTGAAAAATACTCCAGTGACTGATCCTCTTCTGTGATGGTTGCCACAGTGAGTTGCTTTCCTTTGTGGTCACAGCAGCAGTTGCTGAATCACTTACATGATGGGTGCTGCAGTGACAAGTCTTCCTCCATTATGGGTGCCTCAGTGACTGAGCATCCTCAGTGATTCGTGCCCAAGTGATTGGCCTTCTTCCTTAATACAGTCCTAATGACAATGCTTCTGTGATAGGTGTTTCAGTGAGTGGACCTACTCCATTTATTGACTGGGCCTCCTCTTTGGTTGGTGTACTCAGTGACTGACCATCCTCTGTGATTGGTGGTTTAATGACTAGTCCTTTCTTGGGATGTGTCCTCCTAACTGGGACTCATCTAAAATGGGTGGCACAGTGGCTAGTCCTTCTCTGTGATGGGTGTATAATTTTATTGCCCTCTTACATAATAGGTGCTCTATTGATTGGGCCTCCTTTCACTGTGGCACCCCAGCAACTGTCCTCCTCCAAATTGGGTACCACAGTGGATATCCCTTCTATATTATTGGATACTCAGTGTTTGACACTTCTCTGTAAATTTACGTCTCAATGACTGACTCTTCTCTAGGATATATGCCCAGATACTAGGCCTCCTGTACATAAGTACACCAGTGACTAGAATTACTTTGTGAAGTATGCCTGGATGGGCTCGCCTCTGTAATGGGCACCCCAGTAACTTGCTTTGTCTTATGGATACTCCAGTGACTACCTCTCCTCTGGGTTTGTTTCCCAGTGACTGGACCCTTCTCTATGATGGGTGCCCAGTGACTGCCCCTATTATGTGATGGTGCTCCCAGTAAATAATCCTTCTTTGTAAAACTTCCTCAGTGATTGTCCTTCCTTTTTTTTGTTGTGCCATTGCTTGTCTCTCCTCTTTAATCAGTTCCCCGATGACTGACCATCATCTGTAATGGGTATTGAGTGATGAGCCTCCTCTGTGATGGGTGTTCCAGTGACTGACGCTCCTCTGTGATGTCTGCCTTTGGGACTAGACATTCTTTGTGATAGATTCTTTAGTAAATGTAAATCCTCTGTGATGGGTGCCATAGTAAGTAGCTCTCATTCATAAGGGATGCATTAGTGACAAGCCTTTGTCTGTGAGTGGGTCCCCAGAGACAAGTTCTCTTCCATAATGGTTACAACGTTGACTGGTCCATTTTTATGATTGATGACCCAGTGTCTGTTCCTCCTTGGGGATAGGTTCACCGGTGGTAGGGTTTCATTTGTGACTGGTGCTTTTATGACTGGATCTCCTCCGTATGGGTAACCAGTTAACTACCTCCTCCATTATGCCCCAGTGATTAGGCCCTTTTTGTTACGGGTGACTGACGTACTAGTCTTCCCACATAATGTTTGCCCCAGTAGTAGCCTTCCTTTGTAAAGGTTTTGCCTCTGTGAGGGTTGACTCTCCTCTATAAAGTGTGACTGGTGCTCCTATGTTATGGGTGCAGCAGTGTATAGTCCTCCTTTGTTATAGGTGTCCCAGTAACTTGTCCTTATCTGTGATGGGTGCCCCCAAAACTGGCCTATCTCTGTGATGGGTGTACCAGGACTGATCTTCTTCTTTGATGGGTGACTCCCCCTGCTCTATGATGGGTACCCGAGTGACTGGCATTCTTCTGTGATGGGTGCCCCAGTCATTAGCTATCTTCTGTGATGGCTCTCCTGTGACTGGCCCTTCTCTGTGATTGAAGTCTCAGTGACTATACCTTCTCTCTGTTTGGTGCTTACTTTGCTGGTCCTCTTTTGTGATCAGAGCTCCAGTGACTTGATCTCTGTCATTGGTGCCTCAGGAATTGTCCTCATCTGTGACATTTACCACAGTGATTGATCTCATCTCCAATGGGTACCCCAATGACTGGCTTTCTCTGTGATGGGTACACTATTGACTAGCTTTCTTCGCTTACAGTTGTTGCAGTGACTTGTTATCCTTTGTGATGGCTGCTACAGTGTGATGGGTACCACAGTGATTGATCCTACTCCATAATGAGTGCTCCAGTTACTGGCTTTCTTCTGTAATGGGTGTATCAGTGACTAGCCTTCTGGGACCCACAAGTCCCAGAGACTGATCCACATACATGATAAGTGCCTTAAAGACTACCTGTTTTCAATGATGTTTGCCCCAGTGATTGAGTCTAATATGAGATGGATTTCCCACTGACTGACAATACAGTCTGATCATTTACCCAGTGATTTGCCCTCTTTCTAATGGATGCCTAAGTGATGGACCTTCCTGTGTGATGAGTGCCTATGTGACTGGCCCTCCTAGGTGATAGTCACCTCACTGACAGGATCTCTTGTGTGAAGGTTGCTGCAGTGATTAGCCTTCCTTGGAGATGGATATCCCAGTGACTTGCTCTCCTCTTTGTGTGTTGCACCAGTGTCTGATTCTCATCCATAATAGGTGTCCAAGTGGCTGGCCCTTAACTCTGATAAGTTCCTCAGACTGTTCTCCACTGCAATGAGTACCAGAGTGACAGTCCCTCTTCAGTGATCTTTGCCCCATGAAAGGAACTCCTCCATAATGGGTGCTGCAGTGACAAGCCTTCCCCCAATATTGATGTCCCAAGTGACTAGACATTCTCTGTGACTGGAGAAACCAGTGACTTGTCACCTGAATAGTAAATGCCCCAGTGACTTGCTTTCTTATGTGAGATTGTCCCAGTGAAAGTCTCTTCACAATAATGGTGCTCAGGTGACAGGCCTTCTTCTGTTATGGTTGCGGCCGTGACTAACCCTCCTCTGTGATGAGTGTTTCTGTGACAAGCACTTCATTGTGAGGTGTGGCCCTGTGACGTGATTGCTTCTGGGTGCTGCAGTTTATGGTCCTCCTCTTTGATGGATGCTCCAGTGACTGCTCTTCTTCTCTGATGGGTAAACCAGTGACTGGCCCTTCTTTGTGATGAGTGTCTCAGTGACTGGTTGTCTTTTGTAATGCTTGTTGTGGTGACTGGCCCTCGACTATGATGGATGTTTCCAGTCGCGTCACCTCTTCTTTGATTTATTCCTCAGTGAATGATCCTCCTCTGGGAGGGGAGCTGTAGTGACTGGCCCTCCTTGATTTATGCCCCAGGTACTGGCCCTCTTCTGGTATATGTGGCACAGTAACAGGCACTCAAATGTGATGGGTGACCCCGTGATTGCCTCTCCTCTGTGATCACCACCCTTTTCTTTGATAGGTGCTACTGTAACTGTCCCTGCTTTAATGGGTATCTCACTGGATATCCTCCATAATGTGTGCCCCATTGAATGAACTTTTTTATTGTGGGTGTCTCAGTGACTGCACCTGCTCCTTAATGTGTGCCCATTGACTGGGCCTCCCCTGAGATTGGTGTCCCATTGGTTGACCTTCATATATGATGGTTGCCCCAGTGACTAGCTTCCTCGGTGATGGCTGTCATATTGGCTGGGTCTCCTCCATAATGGGTGCCCCAGTAACTGCACCTCCTGAGTAGCAGAAGCCCAATGACCAGCCATCCTCTGTGATGGGTCCTGCACTGATTAACCCTTTTCTGTAATTGGTATCCTAGTAACTGGGGCTTACCCACATGGGTTTCAGAAATAAGTCCTTCTCTGTAATGGTTTCCACCATATTGACACTCTTCCATAGTAGCTCTATGTAAGTGACCCTCTTCTGTAATAGATGTCTCAGTGACTGGGCCTTCCCCATACAGGTACTCCATAGAGTGGAACTCCTTTGTGAGCCTTGACAGTCCTCCATATTTGGTGACCCAATTACTAGCCTACCTCTGTGATGGTGTTCCAGTAACTGGGTCTCCCCCATATTTAGGTCCCTTTGATTAGCATTCTTCTGTAGTGAGTGTCCTAATGATTGGTTTTCCTCTCTGATAAATGCCCCAGTGACTTGGCTTCCTCTTTAATAGTTGCGTCAGTGAGTGGCCCTTTACTTTGAAGGGTGTTCTGTGCTAGCTCATCTCTGTAAAAAATGCCCTAATAACTGATTCTTTTCTTTTTTGAGTTGGAGTCTCACTCTGTCACCCAGACTGGAGTGCAGTGGCCATCCCCAGTCACTACAGCCTCTACCTGCTGGGCTCTGGCAATCCTTCTGCCTCAGCCTTCCAAGTAGCCAGAACTACAGGTGCGTGCTACCACACCAGGCTAATTTTTGATTTATTGTAGAGATGAGGTCTCATCAAGTTGCCCAGGAGGGTCTCAAACCTGCGGGCTTGGGCAATTCACTCACCTCAGCCTCCCAAAGGCGAGGAATTACAGGCTGAGTCACCGAACCTGGCTGATCCTTTTTTATTATGGGAGTCTTAGTGACTGACTTTCCTCTGTGATAGATGTGCCAGTGACTGGGCCTCGTTTGAGATTGATGTCTTAGTGATTGACCTACTTCTGTGATGGTTGCCACAGTGACTACCCCTCTTCAGTAATAGGTGTGCCACAGTGGCTGTTCCTCCTCTGTAATATGTGCCTCAGTATCTAGGTCTCATCCAAATTGAGTGTCCCATGATTGGCCCTCCTTTATGATGGGTGTTCCAGTGACTGGAACTCCTCCATAGAAGATAATCCATTGGCTTTGCCTTCTCTGTTATTGATGCTTTGGTGAAAGTCTGTCCATCAAATTGAATGCCCCAGTGACTAGCCCTCGACTGTGATGAGTATTCCAGTACTGGGCACCTGCATAATCGGTGTCCTAGTGACTAGCCCTGCTATAAGATTGGTGCCCCAGTGAGACAGTACTCTATGATTGGTGTCCCAGTGACTGACTCTCTGCTGTGATAGATGCCCGATGACTGAGACTCCTCTATCATGGTTGCTTCATTGGCTGGCATTCCAGTCTTAATGACTGACTTTCACCACTCAGTGAAAAATGTCACAATGACTGATCCTCCTTTTGGATGGGTGCCCCAGTGACTAGTTTTACACTGGAGTTGCTGTTCAAGTTAATGGATTTCCTAAATGATAGAGCATAAGTGACTAGCTCACCTCCATTATGGTTGCCCCAGCGACTGTATGTCCCTGGTGATTTGTTCCCCAGTGACTGGCATTCCTCCCTAATGGGTTCCCTAATGAGAAGTACTTCTCTGTTAAGTGTGCCATAGTAACTTTACCTCCTCCATAATGAGTTTCCTAGTAAAGGCCCTCTTTTGTGATGGTTTTCCTAATGACTGGTCCTCCTCAGTGCTGGGTCCCATGGATAGTGGCCCTCCGTTGTAATTGTGTTGCTAGTGATTTGCCCTCTTCCATAATTTGTGCACCAGTGACTGTCCCTTCCCTGTTATTGTTGACACTTTGATTAACCCTCCTCTATGTGAGTGTCCCAGTGACTAGTCCTTCTCTCTTAGGGTTTCATCCAAAACTGGATTACCTCTGTAATAGGTGCCCCAGTGACGGGCCATCCTCTGTTATCAGTGTTCTAGTGACTGTACCTCAACTGTGATGTGTTCTCAGTGCCTGACATTCCTGCATTATGGGTGTTGCAGTTACAGGCCCTCTTCTGTGATAGCTGTCCCATTGTCTGGGCCTTCATTGCAAAGGGTACTCCAATGACTGGCTTACCTCTGTGACTGTTGCCCCTGTGACTCAGCCTCTTCTTTTATCAGGGCCCCAATGACTGGCTCTCCACTTTGATGTGTGCTTCAGTGATTGGTCCTTAACTGTGTTTGGTGCCTAATTGACTAACCTTCCTTTGTGATTTGTGCCCCAATTTCTGACTCTCCTCAGTAATGGGTGTCTCAATGACTGGTTCCCTTGTGATGGGTGCTTCTGTGATTAGACTTCTTTAATGGGTTCTTCAAATATTGATCCACCTCTATTATGGGTCCCCAAGTGACTGGTCCACCTCTACAATAGAAGTCCCACTGATTGGGCCTCCTCCAAAATGGTTGCTCCTGTGAGTAGCCCACCTCTGTGATGGATGTCCCAGTGACCGGTCTTCCTTCAATATAAATGCTCCAGTGACTCACCCTCCTCTGTGATTGTGCTGCAGTGAGTACCTCCTTCTTTTTGTGTGCTGCAGTGACTTGTTCTTTCTGTTGTTAGTGTCCCAATGACTCTCTATCTTCTGTGATGGACATCTCAGGGAGTAGCCCTCTTCTGAAATGAGTGTCCTAGTAACAGGGCCTCCTCCAATGGGTGCCTCAATGCCTAGTCCTCCACTGTTATGGGTGCCAGTTTTTGGACTTCCTCCATAATATATGCTCAGTGATTAATTCTCCTCTGTGAATGGGCCTCCTCCATAACAGGTGGTATATTTACTAATGCTTCTTCATGACTGGTGACCCCAGGGAAGCATTCCTCTTCCAAAATGGGTGTCATAGTAAATAGCTCTCCTCTGTTACTGGTTTTC
>NW_007163727.1:0-767 GCF_000164805.1 Carlito syrichta
CCCAATGACTCTCTATCCTCTGTGATGGACATCTCAGGGAGTAGCCCTCTTCTGTAATGGGTGTCCTAGTAACAGGGCCTCCTCCAATGGGTGACTCAATGCCAAGTCCTCCACTGTTATGGGTGCCAGTTTCTGGACTTCCTCCATAATATATGCTCAGTGGTTAACTCTCCTCTGTGAATGGATCTCCTCCATAGCAGGTGGTATATTTACTAATGCTTCTTCATGACTGGTGCCCCCAGTGAAGCGTTCCTCTTCCAAATTGGGTGTCATAGTAAATAGCTCTCCTCTGTTACTGGTTTTCCAGTAAATAATCCTCCTTTTTAATTTGTGTACCAGGGATCAGCTTTTTTCCATTATGAGTACCCTAGTTACTGGGTCTTCTCAGTGATTTGTACTCCCATTGAATGATCCTTCTCTGTAATGATTGTTACAGTGACTAGCACTCCTCTGTGACAGATGTTGTACTGTCTGGCCTCTTCCATAAATGATACCCTAGTAACCTCCTTTCACAATGTGTGCTGCAGTGTCTGTGCCTCCTCTGTGATTGGCGTCCTAATGACTGACCATGATATAGCCCAGTGTGACGCTATCCTCTATGATGTGTTCCTCGGTGACTGTTCCTCCTCTGTTTTAAATGTTTCACTGACTGGGCCTTCTCTGTGATCATTGTTCCAGGAACTATCTCTCGTCTGTAATAAGTGGCACAGTAACTGGCTCTTCATTTGTGTTGGAAAACCCAATGACAGATCCATACTGTGAAGGGT
>NW_007163728.1:0-366 GCF_000164805.1 Carlito syrichta
ACAACAGCAAAATGTAAAGGGGTCCCCAAAATAACTATGGCCTTGCCAAGGCAATAAAAGTATTTTGTGGTAAATTTGGGCCAAAATCTTACATCCCCTCAAGTCCACTATCTTGCTTTGTCTTTTTTTATCAATATTTTTTATTTTAATATTTCGGGGTACAGTTAAAGGTTAGGTATACAAATATGCTTCATTCAGGCACCCTTGTTGATAAGGGCTGTCTCCCCATCACCAGAAAGATATTGACTACCATTAATCCCACCTCCCTTCCCCTCCTTCCCCCCAGTTTCCCACCACTGTCAATCCTTTTCTTATAGTATTACAATAGATGCTCAAGGTCCACTATATGAGTGAGAACATGTGATA
>NW_007163729.1:0-1292 GCF_000164805.1 Carlito syrichta
CCTTTGTGTTGCAACATTTTTCCTATTATTCTCAAATATGCTTTCCTTTCCTTAGAACCCAAACGGTCCATAATTACTTCTTTTAAAGAGGCACAACAACTTCTCAAATTCTGAAATGCTCTTAAAGAGACATGACAACTTCTCAACTTCTTTTTAAAGAGGTACTACAACATCTCAAAAGTTCAGATTACTTCTCAACATCTTAAAGAGGCACAATAACATCTCAAAAGTTCTGGCTATTTGTCCTGTCCTTTCCTGCACTCACTCACAGGGGGTCTGCAGCACCCTCAGGGCAAAGTCCATTCCCGAAACGACGAACGGCATGAAAATTACACTTACCCACTCAAGTCCATGGTTCGGGTGCCACTTGCTGGAGTCCAGCTCCAGGAAAGAGCCAGGGCTTCAGATGGGGAATCAGGAAGTGGCGAAAAAAAAAAGAAAATGACAGGATCCTTCTTCCTAGGGAGAGTTCAAGACTCTGCCATTTTTTATTCAATTCTTACAAGCTTATATAGTTTTTTTACTGACCCCCCTACCCACAAAATGTATCCCATGTTACACATTAAATGTTTACATCATGTTTTTTCTTTTGTTTATGGGAAAGTTGACCTTTACAAGTTTCATTTTGTTCCTTCCTGCTACTGGTGGTGTAACAAAATACCAGCTGTCAATTTATCAGCCAAATCATGTGACCTCTAGGCCAACTGAATCTCTTCCCTTCACTATTCTATTTCTTTTCCTTTACTAATCTATTTTCTTAATACTCCTTTAGCAGCAATATATTGACTTGTTTTTTCTTTCATATAACCACCCTTATCTTACCCACTACAAATTCTTAATACTATTAATTTAAAATTTTAACTTTCTTAATTCTAATTGCCTTATCTATATTACTTGCTATTTTCTTATCACCTATTTTACATTTTATATTTTTAAACAGAACTTAAGTCTAAATCTACACTTATATATGAAATTAATCTTACTTCTAATCCTAGATGTATTTAATTTTAAAACTACGTTAAGTGCGTATAATTTCAAGTTTACGTTAAAACTTATTTCCTATTCCTTCTATTACTTATATTTAACTAATACCTACAACTAGAGTAAACATTTATTTTTTAATTATAACTGTTATTTATTTAATTCTAGTCCTTTTAACCCTCTTTCTAATTAAACTATAATATTTCTTAAAAGGCATGTCTGTGACTTGTTTTTCCTGAAAACACCTGTTATTGGAGATACTCTGTCTCAGTTTCTCACTTCCTCATCAATCACAACTGTCAATGTTGTTA
>NW_007163730.1:0-838 GCF_000164805.1 Carlito syrichta
GCTGGCAACCAGCTGGCTAGCTAGTTAAGTCAGCTAATTAAGTCAGTTGGCTATACAGCTGGTTATCTATTTAAAAAGCTAGGTAGATCAAATGGCTAGCCATTTGGTTACCAGGCTATTTCAGCTCGTTAAGTCAGCTGGCTAGCTTGGAAGTTAGCTATATAAGTCAGATTATGTCAGCTAGCTAGCTAGTTAAGTAAGCTGTCTAGCTAGATAGCTAGCTAAGTAGCTAGCTAGGTAAGCCACCTAGTTTACCCGGTATCTTGCTAGGTACCTAGCTCAATAAGTCAGCTAGTTAAGTCTGCTTGCCAGCTGGTTAAGTTAGTGAGTTATGTCAGCTGGCTAGCCAGCTGCCTAGCTAGGTAGCTAGATAGTTAAGCGAGCTGGCTAGCCAGTTAGCTAGCTAGTTAAGTAACCTAGGTAAATCTGCTCAGTAGCTAGCTGGTTAGCTAGGTAACAAGATAGTTGTCAGCTGACAAGCCAGCAGGTTACATAGGTAACTAGCTAGTTAAGCCAGCTGGCTAAACAGCTGGCTAGCTAGGTAGCTAGGCCATTCAGTAAGCCTTCTTGCCAGCTAGCTAACAACTTAAGGCACCTAGTTAAGTCAACTGGCTAGACAGCTGGCTAGATATGTAGCTGGATAGTGAAGTCTGTTGTCTAGCCCACTGGTTAGCTAGTTAAGTCACCTAGTAAAGTCAGCTCAATAGCCAGCTGGCTAGCTAGGTAGCTTGATACTTAAGTCAACAGGCTAGACAGCTGGCTATCTAGTTAAGAAACCTAGTTAAGTCAGTTGGCTAGCCAGCGGGCTAGCTATACAGCAATGCTGTTAATTCAAATG
>NW_007163731.1:0-4978 GCF_000164805.1 Carlito syrichta
AAGAGGAAAAAAGTTCTTTGTTAGATTTTATGTCCTGATTTATTTTTTTGTTTGGAAAATAAGGTCATCAAAGACTTATTCCATTATTCCTTCTGTTCTTGAAATGTGTAAGTTGTCACTACTTGTCCTTGAGCAGCCCTTCATCATTGAAGCACTGCTTTATATGAAATAAGACATGTTTCAGAACTTATTGTTTTTGCAACTTCTTGGAACACATATTACTGGGCATTGGCACATCCTACGAAGTCTTCACGGAAGGAAAGATGGTACAAGGTGATCCCCCTGCTTGACACCAGTGAAGAACAGATGGGGGAAGGAAGTTAAGAGTGCTGTGTGCTGTGTGTATGGATATAAAAACATAATTCTATGTCTCCGAAAAGCATTTTGCATTTGCTTCCCATGGCTATGGGAGCAGAGCAATTATTCTTTTTAAATGGAACACCAGAAAAAAGCAGCATCTCAGTATGACTGCTATGGCTCTATGGTGCTCACTTAACCTGTTGAAATAATATCTTGCTCTAATTGATTTTCTCCCCAGTTAGACTATGAACCTCATGAGGGTGATGCAGAGCCTGACTGGGTCACAGTTCTCCTGCATACTTAGCTTGGTCCTGGTTCACAGCAGGTGACAAATATAACTGCAAAATATATGTGGGTGTGTGTTCTCACAAGAAGTGCTCTCAAGAGTGCTCTAGGTGGGTGTAATTGTTATTGGAGGGTGCATAGTAGAACTTTGGATTCTTTGCCGTTTTTGAATAGTTTCTGACAAATGATGGCTGATGAATAAATTTATGGTCACGACCAACTTGCTGCCATGACGATTCTCTTTTTAAATGTCTTTGCCAATTATCGAGATGAATGTTTATTGACTTGTGGACTGAAGCTGGCAAATTAAAAAAATCAGAAAGTAAATTAATTTATTAAGTAGGATTATTAGACTTCTATAGTCATTTCAAAAGACTGTTCATTTGACCCATTTCTTATTAACACGCTGATTTCTTGTTAAATAATAATGTGTATGCAAAATCCATACTTCTTTCGTTTTACCTTGGTTTTGGGGACTCAGTCTTTAAAATGGAAGTCATGTTAACTTCTCTTTTGCTCAGAGAGTGGTTAGAATACCGAAATGATAGATGAAAAACTATGATAGATGAAAAACTAATCATCGAAGGAGATTCGGTATAGTGACGACAACGACAAAGCTACAAAAATGATCGCTCTTGTACTGAGAGCTCAATCTATGCCAAATGTCATGGTGAGCTTCTTGCTTGTTATAGCTCATTTAGTCCTTGCACAACCTGTGTTGCAGATGAGGGGAAGACACAGGGCTGTGAACCTGCCCAAGGTCATCTGCAGAGCTAGTAGGTGGAGGAGCAGAGGTTGGCATGCCACAAGACTGCACATGGGTGTCAGGAATTATGAAGAGTAGGACTTGGATTGCAGGTCCAGGTAAGGAAGCCAGTACACCCTTATGGCAAAATGCAAGATCTTATAGGTTGTCTGAGCTTTAAGCTGGCAGTCTACTTGGTTGTGGATTTTCCAAGATTCCTGCGTGAAATGAGATTGACAACCCTTGGGAGGGAAAAGAAAAGGGTTCAGGTTTCAGGCAGGACTCTCATTCAGCCCAGTATGAATGCATTACGAACTGGGAAGCAATGGCAGTTCTGTTGCCTTTCACCATCCTTTTCTCTCTGCAGAGTGACGTTCTTCCCTGGCTCTGGCACTTTTTCACAGACATTCAGGTGGGAACTTGCCTTACCTAAAAAGCGCAGGTAGGTTTGCTCACAAAGTCAGAGCTCTTGGCCAAGGCAACCTCAGTATTCATGTAAAAGCCACACCCTCACAAGAGGTTTCACATTGTTTCTATGAGCATCTACCTCAGCTTTTCCAAACTATGCTTTCGAGATGCGAATGGGTGTCTTAAAAAGGGGTTTGAAAAGGGGTTTTTTGGGGGTCAAATGAATTTGGGAAGTTGGATCTAACAAAATGAAATTCACTTCATGACATAACATTCAGGGTTCTAAAGTCCGTTGTGAACTCTACAAGGGACATAAAGCAGGTAGCATTTCTCAGGCTTATTGATGGCTTTTTTTTTCCATAGAGAAGCTTATGAGACTTAGTGGCTGACAGAACAAGCATATTTCTGGAATCGCTTTTTTCCCTACATTTTGGAAATGAATGCATGTTTATACTGAGAAATACCATCCAGACATGTATGTGCGTAAGATAATTCAAAGAGTGCACAAAGCAGTGTGGTCCAGTGGAAGGAGGTAGAAGTCCAGAAGTCTTACAGTTTTCTTCTACTCTTGTCTCTCATCAGTGAAGCACCAATGCCTGGAAATATGAGCATTGTGTATCTTAACCTCTCCATGCAAAAATAATGATGAAACAGGGTGATGGAGGTGGGAAGAGTGGAGAAAGGTGGAGAAAGGTGATGGGAAGAAGTAGGGAAAATATACTCATGATTGGAAAAGGGACATCATATCAAGTAGTTAGACAGAGAGAATAAGTTCAGGGATCTGTTTTATACCATGGTGACAATGGTTAACAATAATGTACTATATTGTGGAAAATTGCTAAGAGACTTTAAATGTTATCATCACAAAAGTTACTATGGTAGGCAGTGCACATTTTAATTAGCTTTATTTTGTCATCACACAATGCATGTGCATACCAAACCATCATGTCATACACCATAAATGTATACAATTTTTATGAGTCAATCAAAAAAATTTAAAAATCCACTGACAGAAAAATAGGTAATAATCATTATATGTCCAATGTGTTCATTCACCTGTCATTCATTCATGCATGCAACAACAGTTTTTTCTGTGTTTGCTGTGCTCCAGAAATAGAGGAATGAATAAAATCAGGTGTTCTGCCATCTTGGATTTCTTCATCTGGGGACAAAGGGAATAGACAACGAAGGAGAAACAAACAAACAAAAATGACAGCCAGTTGTGAAAAGTGAAAAGGAAGAAGCTGAGTGAAGTGATGGAGGATAACGGAATTGATTCCAGCTTTGTAAGATGTAAGGAGGTGTTTTCCATGGACTCAGAGGGAAGCATACCTTCCACTGGCCTCTCCAATGGCGACAGATGACATCAAATTCTCTCAACCCCACCTAAACTTTCATGGGGTTTCCCAGGATGACTGTAAAATAATCCAGTGTTTCATTGGTGAGTCATAAAATGAAAATGAAAAACCATGATTACAGTAGATTTCTGATAATTGTCTACCCCAATCTGCCTTGAAATTTTTCCATTTTGAGCAAATGTCTTTATACGCTATTGCTACTTTCCCAAGCGTGGAGCCGAGGAAAGACCCCAGTGCTAGATGCCAAGAATTGTGTGTCTCGGCGCTGCCATAAATGGACCAATCCAGTTGTGCAATTCACTAGACCTTTCTCTGCTTTGCTTTTTCCCTTTTGAAAATGAGGGCAACTGGGCTCGTTGGCTCAGCCTGTAATTCCAGCACTTTGGAAGACCAAGGCGAGTGGATTGCCTGAGTCCGTGGTTTCGAGACCATCCTGGGCAACATGGTGAGACCTGGTCTCTAAAATAAATTAAAACATTAACTGAGTGTGGTAACACATGCCTGTAGTTCCAGCTACTTGGAAGGTTGAGGCGGAAAGATTGCCAGAGCCCAGCAGGTCGGCACTGGGGTGGCTGTGAGTGTACCACTGCACTCCAGCCTAGGTGATAGAGTGAGACTCCAGCTAAAAAAAAAAAAAAAAAGGAGGGCATAGGACATATTGTCCCAAATACCTTCTAGCTCTTTGCTGTTCATTTCAGCTTCCATAGGCCCTTGGTCTTGTTTCGCTCTTGTCTTCAGCATTTCAGATATTAACACTGCATCCTACTCTCTTACCTGTCACTTGTGATTTAGCTCATTCCAACAAGTTTACAAGCTTTAGGGAACCAGCAACTCTCAGGCTTCTATGTCACACAAATAGAAACATTAAGAAGTCATCCCCCTTGCCAGCCATTTGACACTTGTGAAAGACTAATTTAATACAGGAAAGTTTGGGTGACTTCAGATGCAGGTGCCCGTGTAGTCACTGCCACGGGTCAGGCAGCTCAAGCTAATATCTACACTAATTGAACACATGCATCAGAGAAGATGATTTGTTGCGAGTACGTGCATGCCTAAAAAATGCGAATAATGAAAAACAAACAGAAGACAAATTGGGCTATAAGAATTTTGCAAATGGAAATTTCTGCCCGAAAAAAAAGAGTGCAAAATATATGGAGGAGACTTGAAGATCTCTAGCTGAGCTTCTCATTTTTCCCTGGCTGGGCTGTTTCTCTTTTCAGGTGCCATTAGGTGTCATAAATAAAACTGTCTCTACTGGAAAGGCTCCGAGGACTCGGGAACAAGGGAAGATGCTGGCAATACCTAGTCAGAATAAAAGAATGAGGCTCAATCCAAGGAGCCATTTATTTTTAGACGTAGAGTGTGTCTGTGTGTGTGTGTGTGGTGTGCATATATGCAGGTGCTTTACCTGGCCATATACCGTGGGAGCATCCAGCTCAGTTTCCTGGCTTCTTGGTGGATGATGGTCACTCTTTGTCCTACTAGGAACACTGTGGTGAATGTGGAGATGCTCTGGGCAGACCCCTCTTGACGAAGGACTCACCACTCCATCTGTTGGCAGTGCCCTAAGCACAGAGGACCACTATGCTCTAGGCCAATATCTTTACCCAGGGTGGCCCACAAACAATTGATGACTATTCAGGGAATACGGTCCTGGCCATCTTAGCCCTACTTAGGACAACTCTGGACTATGACTCCTTGCTTCCCATGACTCTTAGGTCAGGAGTACACCATAGGGATGGCATTGAGGCCTGACTTCTCCCTCTGTTCAAACCTTCTTCCTTCCTCTCTCTATCCCAGGGATTGATCCCATGGTCACTTATTTTAAAATGCCCGCAAGCTAATCTCCAACTTGGAGAGTCTACCTGGGAAACCTGACCTG
>NW_007163732.1:0-789 GCF_000164805.1 Carlito syrichta
AAAGAAAATCTAAGGCAAAGTGCATCTTATGATCTGTGCTCCTAAATTGTCCCTTCAGAAACAGATGTCACAATAATAAACAGTAATGAAAACTTGGAACATGTAGAAGGACATTTTGAAAAACTAGACATTCGTTTTAGTCACTGAATCTGACTTCACTATAGGGTCCTACTCTAATTTCTCTCCTCCCAAGCGGGACTGAAGATGTGAAAATGGGGTTAGGTTAGGGGAAACAGGCTTTATGTGGAATGGTAGGGTGATCAACTCATCCCGGTTTGCCTGGGACTTTCCCAGTTTTAACCCTTACTATCTGGTGTCCCAGGAAACCTCTCTGTTCTAGGCCAACTCAGACAACTGGTCACCCTAAGAACAGGCTGGCTCTCTTACTGAGTCATGACACCCTGTTATTAAGGCCAGTCAGCAGAGGTTGAGTGGCTAGCTCCCTGTGTTGGTGAAGAAGTGATTGCTACTCAGGGTGGATCAATCTCTAATGGACTTTAGAGGCTGCCTGGCCACAGCTCTCTCATTTTATATACAAATAACCCTCACCTATAGAAGCCAAATGAACACAGTCACCTAAAACGGTGGTCACTCGAGAGAGTTCCTTTTCTATCTTTATTTTATTTATTTTTTAAATAAATTTTTTATTTTAAATATGTGGGGAACAATTCAGGGTTAGGTATACAAATGTTCATTATCCTAATTTTAAAACAAAGGTGGATGAATTTGTGAGTACTTAATAGCTGATCTTCGTTATTTAAGATCTATTTGGCAAATATATCACTCCCT
>NW_007163733.1:0-625 GCF_000164805.1 Carlito syrichta
TTTATTTTTTAAATAAATTTTTTATTTTAAATATGTGGGGAACAATTCAGAGTTAGGTATACAAATGTTCATTATCCTAATTTTAAAACAAAGGTAGATGAATTTGTGAGTACTTAATAGGTGATCTTCGTTATTTAAGATCTATTTGGCAAATATATCACTCCCTTGCCAAAGATGTACATTCATTGAGTTCATTGGTTTTTAAATCTCCAAAACTTTTATTTATTTTTTTCTTTTTGATAAAAGGACTATTTTAACTGTGTGTGGGGGGGGGGGTAGAAGGAGGCCAGGAAGAACAAATACCAATATCATGAGATAGGATTTTCCTATTAAGTAATTAATTTATTTTTTAAAGATGTGGGATACAATTCAGGATTAGGTACACAAGTGGGCGTCATACAGGGAAATTGTGGGCCTCACTTTGCTCCCCCCTTTGCCTGGTTTGAGACCAGGTACTCTTATGGATGCTGTGACACACACATCCCCCCCACTGCCCACCCCATCAGTATCCCGCTACTGCCAATCTCTTTCTGAGAGTATTATGGTAAATGTTCAGGGTCCACTTATGAGTGAGAACATGTGGTACTCAGTTCTTTGTTTCTGTGATAGATCACTGAGTATGATC
>NW_007163734.1:0-307 GCF_000164805.1 Carlito syrichta
GATGGGGGAAGTTGGCAGGAGGTGAGAAATGAAAAATTTGCTCTCAGGTGAACGTGCAGTACCTGGCGGAAAGAGAACACACAGAGGCAAGACCTATTTACCACTGCAGCATTCATCTGGGTAACCAAAACCCACATGTTTCCCTTAAAGCTATCAAAAACATAAGCAAGCAAAAAATAAGAAAAATGACACAAAATTGATATACAGAGACAGAGAGGGAGAGAGAGAGAAAGAGAGAGAGAGAGACAGAGAGTTTGTGTGTGTGTGATTTTGACAAACATTTAATACACATCTAATAAGGACCAGC
>NW_007163735.1:0-779 GCF_000164805.1 Carlito syrichta
CAGTCATGGTGGAACCCCTAAAAGAAGAGTACTAATCTCTGAGACACCTAGCTACACAGAGGAGGCCTGACACTTGGCAACAATAACAGAGGTGAGTCAGTCACTGGGGCACCCATATAGATGAGGGAGTTTCAAATGGAGGAGGGAGGTCAACCATTACAAAGGAGGGCTTTTCACTAGGGTACTTATCATTGGAATACCAATCACTGGAACACCCATCACACAAGAGAGTTTACCACTAGTGAACCCATTGTGGAGAAGGTAAGTTAATGTGATACTGATCAAAGAGGAAAGCTAGTCACTAGGGCACCCATTATGAACGATGCCACCCTCTATGTAGGAAACCCAGTTATTGAGGGAGCGATTACAAAGGAAAGCTAGTCACTGGACAGTCCTCATAGAAGAGAACCAGTAACTGGGATACCCTTCATATCCCAAGTCTAGTTACTGGGGCACCCATCATCAAAAACCTTATTCACTGAAGCACCTATAACAGAAAAGGACCAGACTGGGACAACTATTAAAAAGAAATGTCAGTCACTGGGACAAACTTCACAAAGGAGAAGTAGTCACTGGAACAACCATTATAATATACAGTCAATCACTGGGGCACCAATCACAGTGGAGGGTTATTCACTGGGAACCCAACAGAGAAGAGGGCCAGTCACTAGGTCAACCATAATGGAGAATGCCTAATCACTGGGACAACCATCACAGAAGAGAGCCTTTCACTGGGACACCCAGATCAAAGAAGAACCAATGTCTGGGGCACCCAGTAC
>NW_007163736.1:0-2947 GCF_000164805.1 Carlito syrichta
AACACAGAACCTCAATTCCTACCTGCCCATCCACAAGAATTTTCTGTACTTTGACGTCACCTGAATCTAGGAATTTTGTACCAATATACCTTTTGATTTTGGGGAATATGATTATGGTCGTAGACGGTCCCAAGAAACAAAATGATTTCTAGGGCCAAATCCTTGATTACAACTAACAAGAGGACCAGAAAGATCCTGAGGATCTGTAATGTCAGATTTAGCGTATCCACGGAGCAAGTAGCTCTGAAAATGTAGGGACCCAGAAGCCCAGACTGCTGATTAAACCTTATCTAGCGGCCCTGTTCATTCCGGAAAATGAGAAATCCTATAACAGGATTTCCTTTTAATTCTCAGTAAGATGCCCTGATATTTCCTGTCAATTTGAATTCCAAATTCAGTATATCAAAAGACAGATGCCCACAAGTTTCCTAGGTTCGTGGATTTCCATGATTCCTGGTTACCATTAAAAGTACGTAGTAAACATTTGGCAATTGCAAAATCCTTGTCTCTGCTCAAAATAAAAAGAGACACGGAAGGGGAAGGATTACATGGGTTCACCTTAAGACAAGAGTTACATCCAATATGGAAAAAAGATTCTTTTTGTCCTGGAATCTGGCCCTAGTTGTTCTGAGGATCCTAACGGACTTTCAGTTTCCAATATCATTTACAACTTTTAAGAGGACCAGAATGTTGCTAGAGTCCTGAAATGACCGATTCATAATATCTAAATGCTAAATTGTTCTGAAACATTTGGGGAGCCTGAAGATCTGTTTCTTGTTTGTACCATAGCAGACAACCTGGAAATTTTTTGGATTGTAAGAGAGGAACCGTGTAAAAGAGATTTCTTAGTTCTCCTTAGCTAGAGATCATGTAGATTCTGCATTTGAGTTCTGCTATTACCTATGTTCTAGCTTCTAAACTCTGATTCTTCTTTAACCCACAGCAGATGGCTTGTTGATTTTAAGGACTGAGGACTGCTATAACCCCGATTCTTTTTCACCCTTGGCAAGGGGCTGTGTGTTTTCCTGTACATTAGGACTCTCATTAGATACAGCCAGCTTAGAAACTGATTCGTTTTAGAACTTTCCAAGATGCTCTGTAGATTTTTGGGATTGAGGACTCGTTTAACCCAGATTCCTTATTCTTTCTTAGCAAAAGGTCATGTCGTTGCCTGTAAATAAGGACTCCGTTTTCCAGATTCATGTTCGAAAACACCATGATTCATATTTAGCCCATAGCAAGATGACCTTTAGCTTTTTTGGGATTGAGGACCCGAGCAACACAGATTCCTTACTCTTACTTAGTATTAGGCAGTGATGTTTCCTTTATGTGAGGAATCCCATTACCCAGATTCCTACTTGAAAAACGTGATTTGTGGTTATGTCTTAGGAAGACGGCCTGTAGTTTTTGTGATTGAGGACTCATATAAAGTAGATTCCTTATACTTCCTTAGCATTATGACGTGTAGTTTCCTGTATATGACGACCTCCATTACCCAGTTTCCTGCTTCACTCTGCAGGATACCGAGACAGTTCCTGGTGACCGAGAATTCCGATTTTTGGATGTCAAGAGAAAAACGTCCATAATATTCTTTGGGATCTGTAATCCAAGATTCCTGGTTTCCCATCACAATACGACCCCAAAATTTGGAATATTCCAAATCCAAAATGCAAATTCCTACCTGTCCACCGACAAAAATTTTCTGTACTTTGAGGTCACCTGAATCAAGGAATTTTGTACCAATATACCGTTTGATTCTGGGGAATATGATTTTGGTCGTAGATGTTCCAGGAAATAGAAGGATTTCTAAGGCCAAATCCTTGATTACAACTAACAAGAGGACCAGGAAGATCCTCAGGATATGTAATGACAGATTTAGCATATCCACGGAGCAAGTAGCTCTGAAAATGTAGGGACCCAGAAGCCAAGAATGCTGATTAAACATTATCACAAGGTCCTGTAGATTCCGGAAATGAGAACTCCTAGAACAGGATTTCCTTTTAAATCTCAGTAAGATGCCCTGATATTTCCTGTCGATTTGGATTCCAAATTCAGTATATCAAAAGACAGATGTCCACAAGTTTCTTAGGTTCTTGGATTCCATGATTCCTGGTTACCATTAAAAGTACGTAGTAAATATTTGGCAAGTGCAAAACCCTTGTTCCTTCTCAAAATAAAAAGAGACATGGAAGGGGAAGGATTACAGGTTTCACGTAAGACCAGAGTTACATCCAATATGGCAAGAAGATGCCTTTTGTCCTGGAATCTGGCGTTAGTTGTCTGAGGAACCTAACGGACTTGCAGTGCCCAATACCATTTACAACTTTTAAGAGGCCAGAATGTTGCTGGAGTCCTGAAATCACTGATTCATAATATCTGGATGCTAAATTGCTCTGAAACATTTGGGGAGCTCGAAGATCTGTGTCTTGTTTGTACCACAGCAGACAACCTGGGAATTTTCTGGATTGAGGGCGCGTACAACAATGATTCTTTATTCGTACTTAGTTGGAGGTCATGTATTGTCCTGTATGTGAGGACTCTCTTTCCCTTGATTCCTGTTTCAAAACCCTGAGTCTTGTTAGCCCTTAGTAAGTAGTCATGTATATGTTTTGATAGAGAAACTGTGGAAAACAGATTTCTTCTCTTGTATTAGCAAGAGGCCATGTAGTTTCCTGTATATGATGATTGCTATTACCCACATTCATGCCTCGAATCCCTGATTCTTCTTTAGCCGTCAGCAAGATGCCCTGTAGATTTTCAGGCCTGAGGACTCATATAACCCGATTCCTTATTTTTAGCAACAGCCGTGCAGTTACCTGTATATGAGTACTTCGGTTCACAGATACATTCGTCGAAAGCTTGATTCTTGTTTAGATCTTAGGAAGAAGCCATATACTTTTTGGAGATTGAGAAAACATGTCACCCACATTCCTTATTCTTCTTAGGA
>NW_007163737.1:0-327 GCF_000164805.1 Carlito syrichta
CAAGACCCCTCTGTCTCCTTCCAAACTTGTGCACCCCTTCACCCAGCCACATTACTCCCTTCCTCTCCTGTCAATACCCCAATACATGAGTGTGTCGAAATCCTCGAGTCCCTACTCCCCTGTCCAGTACACATTCAGGAAGGTCCTTTATCTGCGCCTTCCTATGTTTGGTTCACAGATGGAAGCTCATATATACATGAGGGGTCTCGGGTGGCAGGATACGCCATCACCTTTGCCACTGATGTCATTGAAGCTAATCCCCTCCCGCCCAACACTACTAACCAACAAGCAGAACTCACAGCAGTCACTCGAGCATTCCAACTGGTG
>NW_007163738.1:0-1037 GCF_000164805.1 Carlito syrichta
CAATTCATGGATGAGTATTTTGTTGTCTGTTTGTAAGACATCAACGTCTCTTCTCCTGTTAGTACCCCTGGGAGGAGGCACATGTTAAACATATTTTCTCCCCAGAGGGATAAGTGGGTAGGGAGTTTCTTGAAGTTTAGAAAGTTGCTAATGAGGCCTTGCCTTGTAACCAATGTGGGCACCCACCTCATCCCCTGGATCCCTCCACCACAGTACTCCTCAAACCTTATTGTGCTTCAAAAACTCGCCTGGAGGAATCTTGTTATACTATAGCTTATGATTTTGTAACTCCAGGATGAGACACAGCCCCTCTCGCACACTCTCGGGTGGTGCTGGTGCTGCCAATCCATGGGTCATTCTCTAAGTTTCGAGGTTTCTGTGTACACCAAGCCCTAGTGTGTGTTCACTCCCTACAGCTAGCACTTGTCTATGTCTCTTCATCAGTAGGCCACCTGCAGGCTACGGGAGCAGCTCTGCCATCACCTACTCAAAGATGGAGAGTAAGGGAACTGATGCCCTGGGGTATAAATACCTAGGAGATCTCACCCTTAATCTGGACAGCTCTGATGCTTGATCCGTGCTCTCCCGAGAGCTCTTCTGTAGAACTGAGCCAAAGTTAGCCTCTGGGAGACTATGAATGGTGTCGGCCATTCATTATTGATTCATTCATCCAACAAATATTTACTATATTCCCTGACTCCTGTATGTACCTAAAAATGACCCAGACTGTGGATACAGAAACAAGTCTCAGTCTCTATCCCCAGAGAGTGCTACAACCACAAAGATTAGAGAGGGCAGATGCCTACAGAGAAGGGGTGGCAACCACAGCCCTGAAACCATCCCACCCGGGAGAACATGTACATTCTAAACACAGTCATTCCTAGTGGGCTTTTCCTGGAAGTCTCCCAGACAGAAGTGGCAAGACCAGAATTGGCTAGGACATCTATTCTCTCCCCGCAGCCTTTCCGCTCTGGGGAGCTCTGTCGGCAGGATGCCATGGCAGTGGAGAGCCCGCAGCTGCCTGCATCCTGGTAGAT
>NW_007163739.1:0-905 GCF_000164805.1 Carlito syrichta
GGCGAGCAGACAAATAGTTTGTTGGCCAGTTGGCAGTCAAGGGAGCCAACTAGTAAGCTGACCTGATGGAAAACGAGTGAGCCCACTAGTTAGATGACCAGCTACCTGAGTAGCTAGCCAACTAGCTAGCTAAATAACTAGCTGATTTGCTATCTGACTTAACTAGATAGTTGACTAGCTAGCTGGCTATCTAGCTGACATAACTAAATAGGAAACAAACTATCTAGCTGTCTAGCTAGCTGACTTAACTAGCTAGCTCACTGGCTAGTAAACTGGCTAGCTGACTTAACTATCTAGTTGACCAGCTAGCTAGCTGACTAGCAAGCTGAATAGCTAGCTGACTTAACTAACTAGGAATAGTTAGCTGAGTTGCTAGCTCACTTAATTACCTAGCTGGATAGCTAGCTGACTTTACTAGCTGACTAGCAATTTGGCTGGAGAGCTGGCAAGCCAGATGACTTAAGTAGCTACCTGCATGTTTGGCTAGACTGTTAGCCATCTGGCTTAACTAGTTAGCTACTGGACTGGCTAACTGGCTAGGGATCCAGCTAGCCAGATAGCAGGCTGGCCAGCTGGCTAGCCAGCTGGCTTAATTAGGCAGACTGCTGGCTGGACAGTCAGATAGCCAGCCGGCTTAACTAGCCAGCCACCCTGCTGGTCAGCCAGCTAGCCAGTCGGCTATACTAGCTGGCAACCTACCTGACAAGCCTGCTAACCAGCCAGCTTAATTTGCCAGCCACCTAGCTAGCCAGCCAGCTAGCTAACTGACTTACTAGCTGACTTAACTAGATAGCCATCTGGCTAGCCAGCTGTCTTACTAGCTAGCCACTGAGCTAGCCTTCTGTCTAGCCAGCTCCCTTAACTCGCTGGCTAAACTAGTGGCCATCCGGCTAGCCAGCTGACTT
>NW_007163740.1:0-948 GCF_000164805.1 Carlito syrichta
GGTCTCGAACCCGCGGCTCAGGCAATCCACTCTCCTCGGCCTCCCAAAGTGCTATATTACAGGCTCAGCCACTGAGCCTGACCCTAAGTCTATTTTTAAAGTCAGTATCACACTGTTTTACTTTTCAAGTCTTTACTGTGATTAATAACGTCTTTCAAATTTTTTCTTTTTTTTTTTGAGTTGGAGTCTCACTCAGTAGCCCAGACTAGAGTGCAGTGGCCACTTCCAGCCACTGCAGCCTTGACCTGCTGGGCTCCGGCGATCCTTCTGCCTCAGCCTTCCAAGTAGCCGGAATTACAGGCACTCGCTACCATGCCCGGCTAATTTTTGATTTTATTGTAGAGATGAGGTCTCGCCAAGTTGCCCAAGCGGGTCTCAAACCCGCGGGTCTTGGCAATCCACTCACCTCAGCCTCCTCAAGCGAGGGATTTCAGACTGAGCCACCGAGCCCTGCTGTCTTTCAAAATTTTTATGGATTTCCAATTTATATACTGCTTGCAAAAACATTTATTTTATTTTATTTCATTTTTATTTATTTTATTTATTTTATTTTATTTTATTTTATTTTATTTTTTGAGTTGGAGTCCCACTCTGTTGCCCAGACTGGAGTAGAGAATGAAAGTGCATGGCTGTCATTCCAGCTACTTGGGAGGCTGAGACAAAAAGTTTGCTTGAGCCCAGGAGGTCAAGACTCTGATGATCCATGATGGTGCCACTGTATTCCTGCCTGGCTGACAGAGTGAAACTCTTGCCCCCAAAACAACTTACTTATATTTAATTAAAAAATAAAGGCAAACTTTCTATAGGTAGATGTGACTTGTCTGGATAATCTCATCTCAGAAGAAATCACAGAGAAGGAGGCAAAACAAAGAAATGACTGGTTCTCAGGTAAATGTGTCCCAGGTCAGGTGCTATGTCCAATTTTCCTACTGGAATGTCATGTTTTTA
>NW_007163741.1:0-882 GCF_000164805.1 Carlito syrichta
GGGACAGTAGAGCATGTGTGGAAGTCCCAGAATTAAATTCCATATGCTCAGATTTCCCTGGGAGTGAGCCCTCAGGCTGCATCTACAGTGAGCCCCAAGCCTGGGAACATGAAGCCACTGATTATGAGTCTCACTCTATTTCCCAGGCTGGAGTGCAGTGGCATGCTCAAAGAAAGGGCAGACTGAGAGCTGAAGCCATTTTTCATCTTGTTCTTAAACCCTGACACAATGATGAGAAAGTAGAAGCTATGCTTTTGGAGAAATGCACACTTTAGATAAAATTAAATTTACCGACTTTGTCTTTTCAGAAACAGACTTCCTGGTGCCAGGTATCAGCGGTATCTCATAGCAGCAATCAAGCTTGCCTAGAGTAAAGGGGATTTACAAGGCCTAGGACATCATGCATTGGGCAAGGACTGGAAAAGTCATCACACTTGTAATTACAAAAGTTATAACCGCTCAGAGGGAAAGCAGGTGGGGATTCGATCTTCCAGGATATTGGGCTGTATCTACAGGGAAGCCAAGGATCCCTCGAAGCAGGACTCAGGCAATTCTTCTTCCTCAGCCTTCCAAGTAGCTGGAACTGCAGGCACACCACCACACCCAGCAAATTTTCTGATTAATTTTAGAGATGAGGCCTCACCAATTTACCCAGGCTCACCTCAAATTTGTGGACTCAGGCAATCCTCTCACCTTAGCTTCCCAAAGTGTTGGGATTATTGGCATGAGTTACCACACCCGGCCTAAAAGCAGGTTTTTGTTTTTTTTTTTTTTTGCAGCATTTAGAGGTTGACATCCCTGTCCTGGGAAGTGGGCATGGAGAAGCATGAGGTGGCAGGACTTGTGGGGCATTGCCTAGACTGTAGCAGTCATGAGCATCCC
>NW_007163742.1:0-730 GCF_000164805.1 Carlito syrichta
CCTTTTATCTTTCATCAAGGCAGGATTAAAGGGTAGAGAATGAATTACTATGATTACAGATGACCTGCCTCTATCTAGCCTGACTTCTACCATTAACTAGCTAGTTAACTTTGAGAAATGATTTAAACTCAATGACTTGAATATTACATGATTAATTCACATTTTCATTTCATTTTCATGCATAAAATTCTACCTCTCCTTCCAACTCAACACTTTGATCACTGTTTGATAATAATCTTTATTTTCACACAGAAAGAAACAAGGACAAGAGCAATGAAATGACCCAATCTGAGGAAAACAATCAGGGAATACAGAGCTAGCATTAAAACGAAGGTCTCTTACTTTTTGGAATTGTGTTTACCAAAACCAAATATTTCAGATGCATCCTATCCTCCTCTCTCTCACCTAGGAGACTACTGCTATTATGAAAATAGTGTCTTTTTTCCATTTGATTATAGTTTTACTACATTTACATATGCATATAAGCAATATATAATATTGTTTTCTGTGCTTTTAAGAATTAGATTAATAATTAGTGTAAGATCTTTTACAATTGGATGATTTTGCCTAACATTTTAGAGATTTGCTTAGTGGGAGAGAGAGAGAGAGAGAGAGAGAGAGAGAGAGAGAGATAGATGATAAAGTTATAGTTAAATAGCTGTTATGTAGCATGTCAGTGAAATGATACATATCAATTTAGTTTGCTCATTCTCTTGACCAGTTGTTTTCA
>NW_007163743.1:0-3955 GCF_000164805.1 Carlito syrichta
CCTGCCAATGCTCAGAATAAAGAAACACTCAAAACACAGGTGCAAGAAAAAACAAGCGTTAGGAGTTCATCATTTCAATTAGGAACCATTGTGGAGCAATGATCTATGGGAACTTGGACTCTGGTAAATGCTAACAAAGTTTTCTTACCTAAATGTTTCATCTTTTAGTACAGTAACTGCTGCAATCTCTGGCCACAATGTAAAAATTTTAAAAATAATAGGCATATTTAACCCCTGAAATCTTGGTTGTACATCTGGTGTCCAGATAAAAAGAATCAATTGATATGAAGATTGAAACAGAAGATGGGATCTACAACTTTTGCACTCTTAATTTCAGCACAGCTTGGCACCTCCTCTCCCTCAATTCAGTATCTCACTGCTCATTACCCTCTCAAACCCTTATTACTAAGGCCTCTGGAACTATTCTCTCAAGAAACACACACATACATACACACACGCATACACACACACACACACACACACACACACACACACACGTAAATCCATCCGATATCCTCCCATTTCTTAAAAAAAAAAATTACCTAAATGAAAGAGCATTTTCTTGAGGACACTACCCCCTCTAAAACAGAGTGTGTATGTAATTTGACATAGAAACCAGGACATTTAAAGACTAAAAGGAGGTACTATTAATAACTATGTCAGGACCACAGGCTTGAATTGGGAATGTTCTTAGCAAACCAATTCATATGGTCACTCTACTTATAGTATTCTTAAGTGAGGGCTATTCATTTTCCTGATTCACCTTGGTCAAGGTTAGAATATAGGGCCAGCACTCCTTATATAGTCCAAAGACAAAACAGAACATTTACACTTCCAGGTGAAACCCCAGTTTCTCTGATGCTCAGCCTTTCATGTTACCTTCTCACAACCCTTTCTCCTTCCCATTACTCATTAGTCTCCCAGGAGCTCATTCTTATCAAACTGCAGTGCCTAGTACAATACCTCCCTCTAGTCCCTAGTTGCTACATCTCCTGATAATCCTTTCACTTTTATGATGACCCAACCCCTAGGGGCCATGATTTCTCAATTTCCATTCTGGATTCTGACACCTTGGTCTCCATCAGGAATATCTGTTCACAATCTTCTATATATTTCTATCTCTCACTAAGTATTCTTTTTTTTTAATGACTATAAAGAGTTTATTTTGAAGGAGTCACTACGGATTTATATAATTTTCTTCTTTTCTATGCTTTCAAATGTTTCTTTTTTAAAAAAATTATTTACTTATTATAAAGATGTGGGGTTCAATTCAGGGTTAGGTATACTTATTTATGCAAGTTCTTTAACCTCACTGGGACTTGAGGTCTCTATATCCTTCTGCTTCTTTATATTGGCCAGTACCCTAGTAGTATCCTTTAAATAGCTTATTTGATGGTACATTCCTCCAATTTATTTAATGAAACTCAACTTCTTTGATTAATGTCTTTCAATTCCCAAACTGGCAAATTTTTACACTGGTTCAATCCTGTGGTTCCTCCTTTTCAAGATTATATTTGAGTAGTGAGTTCAGCTAGAGTTCACTCATTCATTCTTTGCACACGTAGGTGAAGTAAGTCTACAAAGGTGGACAATATGATCCCTATATTTTAGGGAGTAATAAATCAGAAATGATATCGCTTGAAGCAAAATGTGCAAATATGACTGATGACCCAGAATTTAAAATTATGTTATTCTCTGGAACTTTCTGTCACCATTAATTGTTACTCAGTTACTCACCCATAGGGTGGTTATCTCATGTCATTAATTTATTCAGAAAAGCTCAAGATAGGTATTAATGAATATTTGATATTAAAGTACTAAATGTCAGATAGTTCATGTTTCATACATAGATAAGCACTGGGTTTGGTAGAGAGATCTGAGTTGATAACACATTTAGTTAACCTTCTCAGAACAACCTGGAAATTCAGTTTTCTTTCAAGTGATTCACATTTGACAGTATGTTACTCATAGGACTGGATTTAACTACAGGTCTATATTACTGTGGAAGATGTTTGGCAATTTAGGAGAGAATATATTATGATAGTTATGAATATGGGCTTTCTAAAACTTAAAACATGTGTCTGACACTGTCTAGTTCTGACACTGTGGGAATCCAAACAAGTTAATAATGTCCCCAAGCTTCAATTTCTTCATGTGAAAAAATGGGGATAATATTGCCTCTGTTAAAATGACCCTTGGTGTTAAATGAAATAATGTATGTAATATGCTTACCATGGTGCCTGTCACAAAATAAGTGCATATAGGGTTTCCCTAGTCCTTCTGATTCTCCAACTTTGTTGAGATGAGTTATATCATCAGTCTATAATGCTATAGATTCTGCATATGGATTTATTTCTCAATAATAGTATACTTAAAAAATACAGTTTTCCAATGTAGCAGTTTCTGAAATATAGTTTACAGAACTTTTAGTGATATTCTCGGTCTACTGAGTGGGACTTTCCCAGGTGTCTAGTACCTCATTAAGTTTTAAAACCTTTTTGAAACTTGAGCACAGATGCTGAGGGAGAAATACTGTTGGTGTTATTCTCTTCTTCATCTATGATGTTGTGAAACAGTTCAGAATGCCACAAGAAGTTCTATACTAAACTAACCTTTTTCTAAACCACATGTCATGAAAATTGAGGGAGGTGACATTTGACTTTACTACCTATAAATGACCTTTCTTTGATTCAATTCCCTTTCCTGTAGTACACATCTTTCAGTGTTATCAAACAGAAAATGGCTCCCCAGTTCTAAACCTATATGACTCTCGATTCGCTAGGTTGACACCATCTGGGTGGAATAAAAAAGGGGAAGGTGAAATTCCTGAATTATTTACTTTCTGTTGCTAATGTGTTCTTTTTCTTCTTCTTTATTTTATTTTAGCCTATATAGGATTGTTTAAGCAAGTGACTAGACTTTGCTGTACTATGAAGTAATTTTGGTTTACAACGAGTTGAAGCATCTCACAAACACTGGAAATGTGCTTCCATAAGCTTTTCACAGGATTAAAAAGACAGGATCATACTGCTACTGGCACTGGTTTAACCACCAAATGTTTCCCGTGAGATGCAACCTGTCATCACCTTGCTTCAGAGTACAGATCTCTCTCGCAGAATCCATCTTTTGATATCACAGATCTTCAGGCTAGTTTATAGTATTTTCACCTCCCAATTCTAAAGTCAAATGATCATTTTGGTTTCCCTTTTTGTCTCTGGCAAAATAAATTCCTCCTATATTTAGATGCTAAAAAATATACTAAATTATCCTGTATCTAAGTCCATGCTCACTAGACAATGTTGACTCCTTTGTTATCCTCTTTTGGTAAGGTATGTCTTCACAAAGTTGAATCATATCTTTTTTTCATTTCTTGTATTAACACTTTATCTAGGGTTCCTATAACTTCACTATACATTTTGTGTTCTAAATTTTAGGTTTCCTTTGATAAATGTTCTTCCCCTGTTAAGAGTTGATTTTTTAACATCATCACTTGATCTAGCTCAAAGTTCCTTAATTTTTACATTAATGGAACTCATTTCCTCATATGTACATTTTAAATGCAACTGCAATGGATGTTAATGATGTCTTTAAAAATGTGTGCGTGCATTTTTATCCAGAAGTCTCTTCAGTCCTCACCCCACTGGTCTAAGTTTAACTCCCACGATTTATAATTCTCATTTTGAATAGAGATAGCTTATTATCTGCTCTACATCAAAACATGCTCTCTAGAAGAAATCTGATAGTATTCTATCAAAGCGTGAATTTAAGTCATATTGTTACCTTTTCTAGGGACATGGGCATTTGCACAAGAGCCTTACCTCCCATTGCAAAGTGATTTTGAAGAATCATTAAAAGAAACTATTGTTCAAGCTAGATGGAATGAGAAGACCCCCTACCACGTGGGACTTATATGCCAGGTGAACAGACCCCAAACTATCAGTGTACACAAGGAGGC
>NW_007163744.1:0-884 GCF_000164805.1 Carlito syrichta
TCAAAGCAAAAGAAGTACAGCTTATATATTGTACACAATTTTCAACCTGCATTTCTGAGATATACTGAGAATTGCTTAGGTACTTACAGATCTAGGACAATGACTTCTTGGAGGGACTAGTTCCCACTCATTCTTGATTACTTAAGGATGTTAATTTAAGGATGTTAATCTAGAAGTTTTCTTTTATCCACATTTCAGTTTTTTTCACTCTACTGGATTTTTCTTGTGGCATTATATAAAACACCTTACAGAAAAGAGAAATGGATAACAAATAGGATCTTTAGATGGATTTTAAATGGATCAGATTAATGAATTTTAATAATACCAGAAGGCTAAATTGACAGAATATGAAGACTAATTAGATAGAGACAGTAGGATTGTGAGAGTGAGGGAAATCAGCTGAATTCTAAAATACATAATCTGGCATTTCCAGGGCACAACAGTAAGTATAAGAGCTTGAATGAAAAGCATTGAGGAATTTTCCTATTTTCTGAAGTATTTCAGTATAATATTCTTAAACTATGTGAAAGGATTTTGCTTTGAATTCTTTTAAACTATTTCAAATGATTCAAGTTTACCACCAAAATATGTATATTATGCACTATTCAAAAACATTATTATATTTTATTTTTTTATTTTATTTTTTTTTTTAATAATTAATCAGTATTTTTATTATAGTTTTGTGGGGTACAGTTAAGGGTTAGGTGTACAATTATGTTTCATTCAGACACCCTGTTGATAAGAGTGTTTTCCCAGCCCCAGACAGATATTTGCTACTGTTAATCCCCTCCCCCTCCCCCCCATAGTTTCCCAGTACCGTCAGTCATTTTGTTATAGTATTACCTTGGATGTTCAAGGTCCATTATATGAGTGAGAACATGTGA
>NW_007163745.1:0-713 GCF_000164805.1 Carlito syrichta
GGCAGCCCCCTGAAGCTCCTCCACAGGGGAGGCATGGGGGCGAGGGCGGGGGCGGCTTCTGAGAAAGGCTCTTCCTGAAGCACCAGCTGCTTCCACCGGGCCTCCAGTTCCAGGGTGAGGCCGCCCAGGCACTGGTCCCTGCTCAGGCTCTTCACTGTTTTCTTCATGCTCATTTCTGCCAGGATGTCGCCATCACTGGCAGGATAGGGAGCCTCTCCAAGTACTTGTGCAGCCTCCTGGGGTCGGTCTTGGTGGCCAGACGCGCCTGCAGCTTCTCCACCGCCCTCAGCGTCCCGGGTGCCGCCATGGTCCCTCCAGCGCAGGGACGAGCATTGCTCCTGGGCCGCAATCGAGCCTCGGGTTTTGGGACACGCGAGCTGGACGCACCGGTTCTCGCTATCAAGGCTAGGCTTGTCGCGAGGTTGGACCCCCTGGCCAGAGAGAGCTCCGCGGAGCGCTGTCCAACATGAATGAATCCCCAGGGCGGGGGGTTCTGGTCTTATAGACCCACCCAGCGCCGGGGCCGCAGACTTTCCCTGACACCTCTCAGGGTCTCTGGGCGGCCTCACCCTGCCACTGACTGAGTTAGCAAGATACAATCAGCAGGGCCCAGCTCGGGTTGAGCTCTGGGCACCAGGGTGGACTGACTGTCTTTATTTCAGCTTCAACACGACCCAATCCAACGAGTCGTGCTGTGGCTTCCGGATTCATGG
>NW_007163746.1:0-911 GCF_000164805.1 Carlito syrichta
GCCAGACGCGCCTGCAGCTTCTCCACCGCCCTCAGCGTGCCGGGTGCCGCCATGGTCCCTCCAGCGCAGGGACGAGCATTGCTCCTGGGCCGCAATCGAGCCTCGGGTTTTGGGACACGCGAGCTGGACGCACCGGTTCTCGCTATCAAGGCTAGGCTTGTCGCGAGGTTGGACCCCCTGGCCAGAGAGAGCTCCGCGGAGTGCTGTCCAACATGAATGAATCCCCAGGGCGGGGGGTTCTGGTCTTATAGACCCACCCAGCGCCAGGGCCGCAGACTTTCCCTGACACCTCTCAGGGTCTCTGGGCGGCCTCACCCTGCCACTGACTGAGTTAGCAAGATACAATCAGCAGGGCCCAGCTCGGGTTGAGCTCTGGGCACCAGGGTGGACTGACTGTCTTTATTTCAGCTTCAACACGACCCAATCCAACGAGTCGTGCTGTGGCTTCCGGATTCATGGTTCAGCGTTTGCAGAGCAACCAATCATGGAATGAAAATAGTTGAGAAAATTAACAATATGACAATAAAAATAAGATCATTTAAAAAATACTCGACCATAACATTTTTTTTTTTTTTTTGAGTTGGAGTCTCACTCTGTCGCCCAGACTGGAGTGCAGTGGCCGCTCCTGGCCACCGCAGCCTCGACCTGCTGGGCTCCAGCGATCCTTCCGCCTCAGCCTTCCGAGTATCCGGAATTACAGGCGTGTGCTACCACGCCCAGCTAATTCTTGATTTTAGTGTAGAGATGAGGTCTCGCCTGCCCAGGAGGGTCTCGAACCCGCGGGCTCAGGCAATTCACTCATCTCAGCCTCTCAAAGGCACGGGATTACAGGCTGAGCCACTGAGCCCAGCGGCCATAACATTTTACGTAGCATTTCCATTATGTGAGGAGACCTCACAAGGTTCGTGGTT
>NW_007163747.1:0-791 GCF_000164805.1 Carlito syrichta
CCATATAAGTACTGCTGGCAGGGGGGCAAGCTGAGACTGCCGGGTTTGACCTAATAAAAGATTTCCCTCAAGGAGTGGTGAAGACAAATAGATGTCTATCTCTGGGAGGAAGTTTCATAGTAGAAGCATTCGTAGGGTACAGAAGAGGGTGGTCAGTCATTCCTGGGGTGCTCCTCCTCAAACCTCTGCACACACCTCCAAACTTCCACCATCACAGAATCTATCTGTGCCATGAATCTACTCTCATCTACCTTCCCTCTTGTCCTCTCTGCCCAAGTGAACTGATTTGCTTTCACCTTTGAACCACTGTTAGGTTTTATGACGCTTTACCTGTTCCTGCCCACCACTGCTTTGTTTCTGTCTACACCATAAACAACGTAAGGATGGGGACTCTGCGTGATGTACTACTTACATTGATATCTTACCTCTAGCACCTAGCACGTGGTCATTCACAGAACAGCCACTTCAGAAAATGTTGACTGAATTGAATTTTGAGAGTTGTCACCAAATTCAGGCAACTCATTCCCAGGGCTATCTAAGCAGGGTTGTCAAGTGTAGGAGCAATGCTTCTCAAAGTTTAGCATACATCTAATTACCTGGAGGACTCATTCAAACACAGGTTGTTGGGCCCCTCTCCACAGTTTCTGTTTCATTGGTTTGAAGTGGCCCCAGAATTTGCATTTCTAACAAGCTCCCAATTGATATTGAGACTTCTGGTTCTGGAGTAACACTTTGAGTTCAATTGTCCTAGAGCTAAAATGTGATTCCTTTCAAGTATGTCCATAGCTTGG
>NW_007163748.1:0-1350 GCF_000164805.1 Carlito syrichta
AATTAACTAGTCAGATGGTGAATGAGACGACAGGTGAACTGCTTTAACTAGTCGGCAGGTGAGTAAGCCAAATGGTGAGCTGACTTAACTAATCTGCCTGCGAGCCAGCTGACTTGTTAGCTGGCCTGTTGGCCACTGAGTGAGCTGACTAGTTAGTTGAACTTTTGGCTGGCAAGCCAGCCGACTAGTTTGCTGACTTATTGGTAGGCGATTGAGCCGACTAGTTAGATGAACTGATGGAATGTGAGTGAGACCACCAGATGACTGACCAGATAGATGAGTAGCTAGCTGACTAGTTAGTTAAGTAACTCGCTGGTTTGCTAGCTGAGTTAACTAGCTAGCTGACTAGCTAGCTGGCTATCTAGATGACATAACTAGCTAGCAAACAAGCTATCTAGCTAGCTGACTTAACTAGCTAGCTAACTGGATAGTTAACTGTCTAGCTGACTTAACTATCTATTTTTCTGACTAGCTAGCTGACTTAACTAGCTAGCTGAATAGTTAGCTGACTTGCTAACTGACTTAAGTAGCTAGCTCTCTAGCAAGCTGACTTAAGTAGCTGACTAGCTAGTTGGCTGGCTAGCTGGCTAGCCAGCTGACTTAACTAGCTACCTTCCTGGTTGGCTAGACAGCTAGACAGCTGGCTTAAAGAGCTAGCTACCTGGCTTAACTAGCTCAATACCTTGTTAGCCAGCTGGATAGCCAACTGACATAACAAACTGAGTTAACTAACTTGGAACCTAGTTGTCCAGCTGACTTAAACAGTTAGCTAACTAGCTAGTTACTTAGCTTGCAAGCTGACTTAAATAGTATGCTAACCAGCTAGTCACCTAGCTAACAAGGTGACTTAAATATTTAGTGGCCTAGATAGCTAGCTGATTAACATGCAAGCTAACTATTAATCTTACTCATTATCTAACATGAGAGCTAGCTGACTTAATCATCTGACTTAACTAGTTAGCTAAAGAGCTAGATAGCTGACTCAACCAGCTGACTTAACTCACTAGCTAACTAGCTTACTCAATCAGCTCATTCAACCCTTTTGCTAACTTGATAGCTAGCTGACTCAACCAGCTGACTTAACCCGTTAGTTAACTAGCTAAGTACTTGACTCAAACTGCTGACTTAACCCAATAGCTAACTAACCATAACCAGCAAAACTAACTAGCTAGTAGGCTGACTAGTCAGCTGACTAAAGTAGCTCTCTTAACTAGTTTGCCAGCCGGCTAGTCAGCTGACTTAATTTCCTAGCTACATAGCTATCCAGGAGCCTAGACAGCTGACTTCACTTGCTGACTTAATGAAGTAGCCAGCTGGCTGGCAGCAGACTTAATTAGCTAGCTACCAACT